>NC_079153.1:72687430-72990460 GCF_947563725.1 Argiope bruennichi | reverse complement strand
AGTGGTATCCAGGTTGTGGAATCAATTCCAAACAAGTGGTACTGTAACCAGGAAGGCCGTCACAGAATAAAGACGCCAGCTCAGGATCGCTATTTGGCATTAAGCGCACGACGGCATAGGCTGACAACGGCTCCTCAAATTGCTCTTGACCTTGCTGCTGCGTCTGGAATAAGAATTTCCAGACAAAAAGTATACAAACGTCTAGCAGAGAGGGACCTTTATGCCCGGTGACCAGTTGAGTGTGCCCCTTTGGCTGCATCCAACAGAAAAGCCCGGTTCTTGTGCTGCCTAACACAGCAGACTTGGGCACAGCAAGAATGGGGGCGTGTTCTTTTCAGTGATGAGTCGAGATTTACCGTCGAGATTTTGAATCTTCATCTGAAGAGAGCGAGGAGCTCGCTATCATCTCTCCTACGTAAAAGAAATCGACAGACATGATGGCAGAGGAATCTTTGTCTAAAGTGGCATAATGTTGGGCAGTCGTACACCACTGCACGTCTTCGATGCGGGTACTGTCAATGCTCATCTCTTCCTTGAAGCCTATGTGAGGTTGTTCCGGGGTGCTTTTGGTCGAGACTTCATATTTATGGACGATAACGCGCGTCCACACAGAGCCCAGATCGTTGATGATTTTCCTGAGGAAGAGGATATTCGACGTATGGTCCAGCCTTCGAGGTCTCCGGATGACAATCCTATTGAACATGTTTGGGATGGTCTCGGAAGACCAATTGCACAGCGTAACCCCCCTCATAATACCCTCCAAGAGTTAAAAGCCGCGCTTTTGGAAGAATGGGCTTTGTTGCCCCAAGCATTTATTGACACCCTCATAAACAGTATGAAAGCTCGTTGTAAAGCCTGTATAGCAGTGCACGGTGGTCACACTCCATATTAGGCAGGTTTTTCGCGAGATAAATGCTTTATCTCTGATTCATAATGTAACACTTTTTGATATACCCTGTTTCTTAATTCCCAATCAAAATCTTTTCCATGTTGTTTTGTGTCTATGCTTTTTCTTCCATTATAGTGTACCTCTGTGCCAAATTCCGTGGCAACACAGTGAATAGTTTTTCATTTTTTTCAGATTTTATGTTTGTGACCTAAATTTTGGACATGAGTGTATATATATGTGTGTGTGTGTGTGTGTGTGTGTGTGTGTGTGTGTGTGTGTGTGTGTGTGTGTGTGTAATGATATTTTAACTCTAATTTCAATTTAATTAATTTTCATAGTAACTTCGTCTTAATTTAGCCCATAGTAACTTCATTCTAAAATATTCTCTTATTTCGTGATCCAATTCCACTGTCTCTACTTAATTAATTCAAGAGAAGCTTTGTTAAATTGTTGAATCAGCTAAAATCTAACTTTCCCACACAACGCGTGAAGAGATAAAATACCGCTGATCATGCAAATTCTTTTTTAAAATCTCCCTGTGTTTCCCCTACTTTCTCCGCGCCTGTAATGAAAATCCCTATCGAAATCTCATAATACATTAGCACTGTGAAGAAATGTTTTCCCTATCAAAATCATAGGTTATATAAGACCAGGGATAAAATGTCCGAGAGCTTTTCCCTCATTCCTTTTCTGTGTCGTTCTGTGTGCTCGTCGCTTGTACATATGCTTGCTTCTTCAAAATGAAATAAAACGACGTCACGAAATTAAAAGTATCTTCATTGTCTTCAAACTGCATCATGCTTCACAACAAATAATATTATATATATATACGAGATACTACAGGATAAATTTTTGAACTTAGAGATAACAAATTTGAGAGATAATTATTTTTTGGGTAGTAGGTTCATGCTCTATACGAAAGGTTTCTTTAAAATTTTAATTTGATTTTTAATTAAAAATGAATTGAAATTTTTATATTTTTTTCCTTCTAGAACTTTGGAACATATTATAATATAAGTTCATTTTTGCATCACTTTAAAATTAAGAAAATTAATTTTCACTAATATCAATTTAAT
This sequence comes from Argiope bruennichi, assembly GCF_947563725.1. NCBI lineage: Eukaryota > Metazoa > Arthropoda > Arachnida > Araneae > Araneidae > Argiope > Argiope bruennichi. Next base: position 72,988,495 of record NC_079153.1, on the reverse strand, counting down.
TTCCGTAGATCTTTTCTTCTAATTTTAATAAATTTTTCAAAACATTTTTAAGTATGTTTTATATTTTACTTTATTAGTTACTGCATTTATACAAACATACGTTGCAAAAACATTAGATACATTTTTTTGCATTCGTGTTACCATAAATTCTTAGAAATAAGATAAAGATAAAGGAATTCATCCTGAAACATTATCGTGCTGTGATGTTTCGATGAAGAGGTCGAACCTTGATGAGTAAATAATAACGGAAAGCACAGTCTCAATCTAGGAAACTTCACATTTGGCGCGATTAAACCTTTAATTACTTTAAACCCAGATTAATACTATTAAATTAACCTTCCAAATGTTGATCTTAAAGAAGGGCAAATTTTATGCTAAGATGAAAATAATGACCTGTCTTTGGTTTGGTTTAGTCATATTAACGTCCCATTGTGAAGCAACGCTAGGATTATTTTGGGATGCAACTCGTAATTTTGAACCACGCTCAGATGACGAGGGCGACACCTGAGCTGGCACTCCCCTCTCCACGCCACACCAGCGGAAGGAACCTGTTTTTGGAAGATTATCTCTTAGTAATACACTTTAATTCAAGTTGAATAATTTTAAGATTTTACTCATGTCAGAAATAATGCTAACAGACACTTCTTCACAATTGTAATTTCACACTTCCCCTTTCTATTGCTAGTCAATTAAATTTTCTATTTTAATGCATTTTCAATAAGTGAATGTTTATCTTTAAATATTTTTTAACTCTAATAATTATGCTGAAACATGTTTTTATTTATTTATTTTTCAATATGTATATGAGAAAAAATAAATAAATATTAAATTTTTTTCAAAAATTAGTCATAATTATTAGTTAATGATTTCCTTACTTTCATATAAAAGCATATAATTATTATGGCAGATAAGAAAAAAATAATAAAATTGAAACAAATATAACATAAAAAATATTTTGCAGAACATGCGAAGTGGGATATAACAAATTATTAATGAATTATTAATATTCCGGTACAATACAATCAAGTATTATACTGAATTATTATAATTGATGATTTTGATAATTCATCATGAATTCATATTTCAATCTTTATATTTTATAATTCCAAAAATTTGTATTTTTTATAATTTTTTTATATGGTTGCCAGGCTAAATATATATATATATATATAACCAATCTTAAGTAAGAAAAAATTTGAAAACGAAACTAAAATGAAAACGAAACAAAAACAGTTTCGAAATCGCAACTAAAATTTATAACCTATTTAAACTAAAACCAAAAAAAAAGAACTTCATAGTATTTAGAGAGCGCAATTGCAGCTACTTCTAAAACACAGATGAATTGATACAAAGTTATTAGAATCAAGTTAATAGGAAAAACAAAAATTCAAAAAAATTAAACCAAAAAAATTATAAAAAATATAAAAAGAATCCGGCCTGAAGACTTTTTCATGGGTCACCCTCAGGCAGGGATTCAAAGAAAGGGATTTTTTCTGTGAGGAAAAACAGACATTGTCTAAAAATGATTCCTCGTGACCCGAAAATACCCTGAAATTATGCTCAAGAGATATACCATTTTAACAGAAAGGAAATATAAAACAACAAACAAGAAGAAATTAACCACAACAAAGTAAAAATACAATAACAAAAATAACAATAAAAACAAACAATAGCACTAAAATTAAAAACCAAAAGGCCAGTACATACCATTAACAGTCAAGAAAACTTTAAACTATTGATTGTGATTCCCTGTTTTTAAAAAAACTAGCGGTAAATTATGTAAACAGATGTAGGCTCCCAGCGCCATCTATTGAGTAATCCAATATGCAATTAAAGTTCTATTTTTAGTTAAGCCAAAGGATTAATCCCAAATCATACCTTGTTTAATTAAAAAATTGACATTACAGTAATTTCTAGGAAATTCATTTTTAATTAAATTTTTAAGGAGGTTGTTTGATGCTTCAATATAAGAATTTTTATTATTGCATACCCTTTTGATCCTGTTAACTTGTGAGAAAATTAGATTTTTGAAAATTTTAGAGTTTAGATTGGAATGGTAGTTACATAGTTTTGTTATTTTAAAGTTGAAATCATCCCTTTTATCGTATATACCAACTATTGTTTTATCATTAGCAATTTCGATTTTTAAATCCAGAAAGGTAGCCTCAAGTTGATTTTTATTTGTATCTTTTAGAATTAAATCTTTTGGATAGCAATTAGTAATAATATTAGTATTGTCGAAGTTAATCAAAAGTAGGTCATCAATATATCTCCACCCGTTTATTAAATTATATTTAATTATTTTTTTCTCATAGTAATGCAGGAAAATATTAGCTAAAGCACTTGAGAAAGCTGTTCCCATTGGAATGCCCTTGACTTGTTTATAAAAATTAATACCATTAAAAACGTAATTTTCAGTAATATTAAAATTACATAACTGAAGCCAGTTATTTTTAGGAATGATATTTTCATTTAAATATTCGTCATATATAAAAGTGCAGACCTTTATTAATTTTTCATGAGGTAGATTAGTGTATAAATTTTCGAAATCAAAAGTATTAAGTTTATTAATGTTGTTATCTTTAAGAAAATCCAATACTTCTTTGTTACTAGAAATAATAAAGTTGTCTTCATTTTTTATTTTGTCCAGGATAGTTTTTAAGTATTTAAAGAAATGTTTACCCGTATAGTAATTATAACTGCCAGTGCTACAGGTTACGAATCTGAATTTTAATGGATTTTTATGAAATTTAACTGTTGGGAATAAATAAGGATAGTTAAGAGAGCAAGTCTTAGTTTTGGTTTTTTTTGCAAAAGCTAGCATTCTTTTATCTAATTCCTTTTTCCTGGTGTTCTTTAACCTATAAGTTGCATTAGAGTTATATTCATTAATTAAAAGTTCTTTATAATAATATTTACAAATTAAACAGAAATTATTTGCTGATTTATCTATTACTGTAATAACAATTTTTTCTTTTAAATTTTTTATTTCGTTTTTTAATGTTTTACTAAAATAAATCCCACGTTCTTTAGATCTGTCAAAATCAGTATTCATTTTTAGTTTAATTTCCTTTAAAATTCTCACTTTCCATTCCCCGAAATCTTCCGCAGGCCAATGGTATTTTCTAGATAATTTGGCAATAAAAACATTTTGTGTATATATATATATATATATATATATATATATATATATATATATATATATATATATATATATATATTATTTATTTTTTTGAATCTGCATACTACCCACTTTTCCAAAAATTAATATTTCAAAAGGTTTGTTTGATTTTGAAGATAACCTTGGTTAATTCTACAAATAAATGTTATATTTAAAATCAAGAAGGTTTTATAAATAGAATTTAAAATTTCTACATCACATAATAATGTGGAACAAGCAATACAAATCTCAGTTCCTGTAATTCTCCTTCATTAAAAAAAATAATTAAAAGGTTTTTAAAAATAGGAGGAATAAAATTATAGGAATTAAGTGAAATTCTATCTATATTGCCAAATAATTATTAAATTGAATTCGAAATATTAATTTAAATAAATGCCGCAAATCTACATATTATACAAAAATTATTAATTTATACTTAAATTATTAAAAAAAAGTATGGGTTCACTTTTGTTTGAAGCTGGGATAATGGTTTATTTCTTTTGTATCAGCCCAGTTTGATCCGATTATTATGGATGTGGAAGATTTGAGATAATATTGTAAAAAGACCATCTCTTTACTTCTGTAAACATTATGCTAGATCAACTGTTCAAGCTTCTATGTACCGAAAATTCCACATGATCATGCTTTCGTATCGTATATAATAAGAGTAATCTTCAGTAAATCCAGAAATTTTCATCGATCTCACTCGAATTAAAATATTTTTTGTAATAAGATAAGTCTCAGCTAATCTTTTGTCGTGACAAGCATTTCCTTCCTTTAATTTCCTTCCTTAAAATTCTCTGTCTTAATATTTTTACTTTCTCGTATAAGTAGTATAGAGAAGTTATTGTAATCGTCAAAAAGAAAAAAAAAGAAAATCGAATTTCAGAGTTTGACGAATTTCCACGTTTTAGACCTCTCTGATTACGAAAAACGCATTTTTTAGAAAATGTCACCTGTCTATTTGTGTGTGACAAATATAACTCAAAAACGTTATGCGATAGATTCATGAATTTTTGTATACGATCTTTGCACTAAATTTGTAGATTTCTTTCACATTTGGAGCGAAATCCTTTTAGAGGAAGCCCGGCTATTCGAATATAAGTTAACATAATAACTCCAAAAGAAAAACAACAACAACTAGGGTGTATAAAATTCAGGACACAGATTTAATATTTATAATGTAGATATAATTCAAATTTTGTGGCAAATCCAACGAGGGGTTGACTGTCTGTCTGTACTTTCAGAAACATATAAATGTGATAGCTCAAAAATGCAATGATTTAACTATATTAAATTTAGTATGGGATTTTGTGACAACAAGTGTAGCTTTGTATCAAATTTTTGTTTCAATCGGCTGGAAAAAACGCATCTAAAACATTAATTCAGTTTTGGAATGTTTTGGATGTTTTTAATTGCATACCAGGTATTAATTGCCAAAAAGCGCGCGAAGGAACACACGATAGATTTAGTAAAAATGCTAAATTCACGCCAAAGTAAATTTGTAACTATTATACGCCGATGCCTTGCGAGGCGTTCTCTGGGAGAACACCTGCATTAGAGAGTATGCGAGAAAGTTTTGGCGAGACCACACCCTCTGGTTTCTCATCAGTGATGATTTGTATTAGAATAGCGAGACGCATACATGTTTTAATTATTGTCTTATAATTATTGAATTAAATTCATATGCCAATTAAAAGTAACTGCTGTGCTAGAAATCTATTTAATGTCTAATAATTATTAATTTAAATTCAAATCCTAAAAAGCGATGTGATTCACCTTTTATTTGGAGCTGGAAGCAACTCAATCTACATGGATTTAGATTATTGCTGATGGTACCGCAAAGTGACCAGCCTGTCTTCTAGAGTAAATGCCTTTTTCAAGCCTGAAATTCCTCTGAAAGATAATTCCTTAAGCTTCTACAATTCAAAAGATCGTTGACAATCCCGCATGTGCTCCTTTCATTACAAGAACATTCCTTAGTAAATCCAGAAATCTTCAATCCAATCTTGAAGATCTCAATTGGATTAAAATAGCCCTTTCATCTCCATAATGGTAAAAGTCTCAAATAATCGCTTGTTAGGACCGAACCTTCTTCTTTTGGACAGACAACAAGTAGACAATCGACTCAAAACCTCCGAGAGTACTTTAGGTGGTATTGGTTGAACACAGCTGCAGGTATTTAAAGATGCACTTACGTATGGATGAGGAGGACACTTGATGGATGAGGAGGGTTAGAAAAGATTCCAGATGCAGGTGAGATGGGACACACAAGATTTGTGGGGCAGGTAGGTGAAAGATTCTTTTGTTAAATGTCCTGGAAAGTTCCCCATGAAAAGTTATACATCCAACTCTAAGATCCCTCTTGGTATGAAAAGTACGATCCCTTTCCCTTCCCCTGGGAAGGTGTGTATGGGAGCTTAATAAATATAGAAAGTTCTAGATAAAAGAAATGAATTTAATAGATAAAAGAAATATTTGCTGTAATTGAAAATTTGTACGTATATGTGTGTATTCATGGTTTTCTAAGTTATGTAGTGCTTTCAAATTTTATAGTATTTATACATTTAACAGACGATAGATATTGATGAAAAAGATACAGGAAAGAATTATAAGTCAGGAAAGAATTATGATTATATCATTATTTCAAACGAGCCTTCAACATGAAAATGGTTTAATAATTGAAACATTCGATTCTGGCAAGAGTTTAAATAAGTTGCCATATGTATAAAATCTTTACCGAGTGAAAAAAAATTTGCATTTTTCGATCGATCTTAAATCTGGAGACCTGGTCTTAAATCGAAAGCCGGAAAATCAATTTTCCATGTTTTAATATCCAACCGGAATCCGTGTAACTGGAAGAAAAAAAAACATAATACTATAAAAGAGAATTTATTTATCTCTTTATGGAAGGTTATTAGAGTTAATGCATATTTAAAAAATTATATAGAAACAATCACAATTCCAGAACAATGCTTCCAGGGTTCTCTCAATTTCTCAAAACATCAAATGACAGATTTTAATCCATTTTATAGGATTAAAATAGAGTGAAAAGAAATGATGTTGCATTTCAATCATTTTATTTTATTTTCAATAACATACAAGAAAATTATCGAAAGATTAATATTTCTTAGAATTAAAACACGTAAATTGTAAAAAAAAAAAGTCTTAATAAAAATTTATAAATAGTAATAATAATAATAGTAAACTATGAATTGAAATCAAATTCATTCAAATTAAAGTTCGTCTCATTCAGAAGGTGTCAAGCTCATAATCGGCAGGTCCCATATTGCCCCACATAGAATCTATTTGCGGTCCCGCAAACTTAAAAGTATACAACAAAATTTTATATAGATTTTAGGAAACTGAAAAAGCAGTTGAAAAACTGAAGATTTTAGTTGCTCTTTCTCCGACATGCAATATGCATAAATTTAGGGAAGACTTCATAGTATCATAAATAAGTAGAAATATTGTTGTTCATCTTTGAAAATGAAAATCTGAAGATCTTAAATACTCGAAAGAAAGGTCTCCATAAATTTAGAATCAGTAACAAATCACATGCAAATTGAGGTGATCGAGAGACTGTTCAGATTTAAAGGCAAAGTTGGGATACACAATTTTACAAATATTAAATATTGTTTTAGATTAAAAAATAGGCATATGGAATTATTTCTTTATTCCCTCAAATCTGAAATCAAATTGAAATTCACAGGGATGCAAAGAAGCAAAGAAATCCACTTTTTTTTATTTACTTAAAAAAAATTTAATTGGATATATCTTTATTGGATATATATTCAGCCTTTCATCCCTTCAGTGGGTCGATAAACTGACGATCAAGCATGCTTGGGAATAAAACACTGGGGGTTTCGCGTTAGGATGACCACTTAACCGGGACATATTCCTTTCACCCCAGAGCCCACGGTCAAGAAAGCAAATATGGGCACTGTAGGCCTAGGCCCACATGGGCTGTCGTGCCACTGAATTTAGTTTCTCTGATCTTAACAAAATGTAATAGTTAATGTAAAATGTAAATAATTGTAGAAAATTCTCATGTACTTTTCTAGAATGTTATTCTAAAATCTTCAAACCAATGTAAGCTGAAATATTCATTTATAAACTCTTAAGATGATGAAAGCAATGTGTAATTTTTCTCTTCTAATTGGTTTTCTATAAGCTTTTTCTAATTTTATATGTGAAATTTTTGTGATGATAATATATATATATATATATATATATATATATATTGTTTCAGTATAATGTTGAATTCAAAAATATTAATCTAGTCGAATTTTCATGGAAAATGTCAAAATTTGAAGGAATATAACAGTGTGGCAGTTGCATTACTAATTATCTTCTCTTTTGGATACTAGATGGCGATGCCTGATTAGGCCATCTCATATGTCATCCCATAGTGCATTGCGATTGTAATTAGAATGAGATGTGAGGCTGAACTGTGAAGCCGCGCGCGTGAATATCTTGTCTTTGTGTTTGTGCTTGTTTAGTGTGTGAATGTGATTATTAAAAGAAATGTTCCTAAAAACATTCGTTCTGTTGCTTGCTTCCTGCATTGATCATAATAATCTACATACCACCACAACAGCAATTTTATTAGTTTAAGTTGTTGAATTGGTTATTCAAGTAAAATTTTTAAGTTTATACCCAAATATATTACCGGATAAGAGTTAGAATTTGAATTACCAGTTTTCACGTTTAAATAAAAAGCTATTAACGCGAGAGGGAAACTGTAAATTAAAAATTTATGGGTATTAAAAAGACTTATGCTACAATGGGTGATGATAGCTTAATTAGATGAAGAGTAAATTTATATAATAAAAACATACATTTAAAAATATTTTTTGAAACATTTGAGTGAAATTTTTGAATTTTATATAATAGAATTACATAGAAAATAACTAGCAAAAACTTCACATCGATATCTATATTATTTTTGGAAAAATTTCGACTTTATGGAAACATTAAAAAAATTCTGCAAATGCTTTTCTCTTGGTCAAAATTCATTGACCGAAAAAAAAATCCCAAGAAAAACTTAAAATCCCGTTTTGAAGAGTAATCAATTTAACAATTTAAATCGATAAAAATACTTTACATATTTTTCCATGTCACAGTACTATTCTGTTGATCTTATATTCGAACTGAATTATATTTGATAATTTCCCGCTTTTCTTTAAAGTGAAAATAATTTGGGAAAGAAAATAATCGATTAAAAAGTTTTCATACACCCGTTTTGATTATTATCGTGTATTTTCATGTTTAGCAACCGTAACTTTAATAATAATATAAAATTAAAGAAACCCGCCAAATTCTGTACAATTGAGACAAATTTTCGTATTATATAATATACCCATTTTCAAAAATTAATAATGGGCTCATTTTTTCTTCCTATCCACAATATAAGTTTTTTAAAGCTAATTAGTCTATGATTACTTCTTATTCGTCCACAAACTTTCTTGTCAACAGGAGCGCCCAATCCCGCACCCCCTATGGAGTCGACGTTACAGAAATAAAAAATATATAAAAAGAAAACAACCCATCGCGGCGGAGTCGTTGGCTCCTCAAGTAAAGGCGTGCCAACATCAGGTCCCGGATGTAATACAGAAATAAAAAATATATAAAAAGAAAACAACCCATCGCGGCGGAGTCGTTGGCTCCCCAAGTAAAGCCGTGCCAACATCAAGTCCCGGATGTGCTTTGTCAGGCGATGAATGTGGACAGCATTCATTCTCGTTTTTCCTATTATTCTTCAATTTAATTAAATATAATAATAGTACATTCTTCAGATTGAGAAACAGTACATTAGCACTGGTACTCAAATGAATATGTAAATCAAGCAAATAATTTTTCTTAATTTATATATATATATATATATATATATATTTTAAAAACCTGATTTAAAAATAAGATGAGGTCACCAAAGTTAATTTTTTTGGCGATCACATTTTATGGCTTATTCTGTTCCATTAAGGAAAAATGCTAACGAACTTTCTTGAGAAACAATTTGCGACATAAGGCGCGGCGATCTGACAGATTGCAATTGCACTTTTCACACTTAAAGATGGCCGACTGAAAGCGAAAGCCTTTAATTCCAAGTTTTATAGGTTCCTGAAGATGGCTGAAAGGGTTAAAATTAATCGGAAATTGATTTCAAGAATGAAGCATAAAATATATCAGTTCAAAGAAAGTGTTTGTATGGGTGTGTGTGTCTGCAATGTCAAGACAATGCAGTCTTGACAGTCACACACATTATAATAAAATAATAATAAATAGGTAGTAATAAAACACGTTGTAATTTGGCGCACAAGTAGTAATAATAGCGACTTATTGCCCTTCAGAACCCGAAATTTAAAAATTTAGATAGAAAAAAAAAACACATTTAGTTTTTGTGTTTTAGATGATTTTTTACACTTATTTGCCCATATTACTTACAGATCGTTAAAAAAAAAAAATCTTTGAAAGACAGCAAACAATTGACATTCTAAAAAAATCCATTTTTTACGTATGATATAATTCATTTTATTTTTGAGAAATTTTTTAAAAGTAGCCCTCTTTTTATGAATTTTTTTTAAAAATTGAAACAAAAACTCCTGTATTTGACATTTTTATTTTTTTATTTTTTTTCAGATTTTTCCAGGAGATTTTTTGAATATTTATTTCCTATTTTTAAAACAAAAACGATCAAAACTCCTTTATTAATTGATTTTCTTGCTGAGTTCGAAGATTTTCTCTTTCGATCCATGAGTGTAGTTTTACATCCTTCGCAAATTCAGATAAAGAGCCAAGAATTTTTTTGCAGATTTGTTGCCACAGGAAAATTTCCTCTTTCACTAATTTCACAAATTAGAAAATAACGGACAATAAAAATTATTAAAATTATAAAATTACGAAATTGTTTTTATATAAGTACAATAAAAATTACTAAAATTGTAAAATTATAAAAAAAATTTCATGAGTACAATAAAAATTATTAAAATTGTAAAATTATAAAATTGTTTTTATGTGATTTAAATTCTAAGAGCCTTCGCGGGCTTCATTCTGATATAACTGTTTATCACCATTTATTTAATTGCACATTCATTTTGATTTATTTGTTTCGATTTTTAACATCTGTAGTTCAGCAGGCGCAAACAAAGGAAAATAAAAGCTCAAAATTTTCATTTTACTTCATTTTTATGACATTATATAGGATATTGCTATTTTGATTTCTCAAGCATTCATTTTAAATTAGACATTACATCTTTTTTCCCGAAAGTTTTTAAGAATTGAAACTAAAATTCCTGCATCGGATTTTCTAATTTTACTCTCTTTTTCAAAGTTATATATCTAAATTTATATTAACCTTTTTTTAGCGGCATTTAATTTTTAAAGAATGAAACCCCTTCTACTTCATCTAGAAGACTTTATCTATTTGAAATCCCCCAAACGTTACTAAATTAATAAAAGTAATTTTTGTTTCGAACACATAAAACCTAGAAACACAATTCTCACACCTCCCTATTTACAATTTCGGTATCACCGCTGACTGCTTCGTTTTCGAGTGAAATAATTTCAATTGGGCATGCTTTGGAAGGTGCTTAAATTTCACCTAAGATTATCGAATTGGGGAATGTAACGTTTAAAGGTCAAGAATAGTGAAAAAAAAAAAAAAAGATTTTTTGAATTTAAGTCTGCAATTCCTTTAAAAAACGTGTCAACATTTTCAAAGAACTTCTCACTTTTCTAGATCCGTTTTGCATCCATGCGTTCCCATAGCCATTCATTCTAATAATATTTCTTTTCTTTAATTAAAAGGTGGGGGGATTTCTAGTGATCCTTCATTATTTTATGTTCTCATATACAAAGTGTGAAGAGAAAATAATGTAATTGTCTAAAATTTCGAACTCTAGATTTTGACAAATCTATACTAGAACCCAATATTTTAGACTTACTTGAGTCCCACTAACATATTTTTGGCATTATGTTTGTCTGTCCGTCCGTATGTCTGGTTGTGAACGCGGTAATTCAAAAACGCTTTGAATTTGACTGATGAAATTTAATATAGGGTCATTACACTAAATGTGTAGTTTTTATTCACTTTTGAATGAAATTCATTCAGTCAATATGTCAGACATCTGTACAGACATATCGAACAGAGCTAAAACGATAAAATTTGTAACACAGATTTATCACCTAAAGTATTTCCCTGCCTAGAGGTTGGCCGTATATCGACCTGTACTTTTTCAAGAATGTAAGCCCCCTAACTCAAAAACTCAATGACAAATATATGAAATTTAGTATGTTATTTTGTGATTACAATTGTAGTTCTATATCAAATTTTGGCTTTAATAGACTAAAAAAAAGTATTGGGAAAAAAAGAAAAAAAAAATCCAAAATACACGTACGTTTGGGTTTCTGATAGTTTTATACTAACCTCCTTCCCATTGACAAAAAAGAAAAAAAAAATGTCGAAGATCGCGCTCCAATAAGATCTTTTGCATATATTGTTTCTAATGGGAAATGATTAACAATACAAAAGTACATTTATTAGAGAGTATGCGAGACAAATTTCGAGGAGACTCCACCTGTTGTTCACATCTTGTCATCAGTGAAAACTTGGGGGATCCTGAAGAATGCGCATCTTCTGAAAGGGGCAAGTATGGATGGCCAAATGAAGAGAAGGATGAAGGGACGGGGACTGTTGGAAGAGCAGGACATTCCAAATTGACGTGGAATGCTTCACAGTCACCTGCGCAGTAGAGATCTGTGTCCCATTCCAACCGCTACATCCTTTTGTTAGGCCACTCCTTTAACAGCGGGAATAATTCTTCAGTGATAAGGGGATTATTAGAGTTTCACAGAATGAAAAGGAGGACGTCTTTCTTTTCTAATCTATTTTTCATTCTCACCAAGTCTTTCAAAAGAAAACATGAAAGAACATATATTAAAGGTGCATACTTCCAAAGATCAACTGATAGACCAAAATACACTTTTTTTAGGCTCTTTCTTCTGAGCCAGTTCTTGTTAAATTACCTTATAATATACCCTTTACATATTTGGGAGATGTTGACGTGCCGCGATGGTTTAAAATTTAAAGTGAAACCTTAAATATTCCTCAAAGCGTAGAATGCTAAAGAGAAATGGCTACTCCAATTATAGAAAGAAAAAAAAAATATCAAAGCCATTTTATTTTATCCAAAATAAATAATAAATTTTTAAAAAAATTATCACATCTTAAAAACATTTCAAATTACTACTTTTCAACATAGCTTACGTTCGAAAGTTTAGACAGAGCTTAATTCGAAACTTTTCATGAAAAGAAATAATTTTGCATTTCATTTATTAGTTCTAGAATATCGAGTCTAAAAAATGTAGTTTGTCGCCTCAATTTTTCCCGAACTTTTCTTCTTGCTATTTTTTTATTAGCATTACTCAGGAAAACATTTTTTTAAAAATTATTATTACTTCTTAGGATTTATTTACGCAAATAGAATTTCGCAAAGACAATCCACGTATATTTCTGCAAGTGAACACAAAAGATTGCAGGTTAGTTCAGTCAAATCAATGCCGCGTTTCCAAAATTATACTAGAACAATTTTGGGGATCTGTTAACATTGAACTACAATTAGAAGGTGAAGTGATTCGTCCGTCCACTCGCATTCCACTTTGCAGACTTATTTGTCACACCAGCTCGAAGTCTTTTCAATTACAACGACAGATTGGATGTGTGTGTGTCGGCGTCATGGCATAGGGGAAGCGCGTCTTCCCCGTGATCTGGGCGTCCTGGGTTCGAGTCTCGGTTCGGGCATGGTTGTTCTTCATCTGTTCTATCTGTGAAGATGTGTGAATGTGCCCCCCCCCCTCCCCTGTGAAAAGGGGCTGTGCAAGCGAATGTGCTGCGTGAGTAGCAAAATCGTACCCTTGGCCGTGTTGGCGCTACTAAAACAAGAGACGCTCCCTGTCGGTTTAAAATAGCTGATTTCGAATCAGCAGACTTGTCCTTGGCAAGTGCCATGGACAAGCCTGCTGATTCGAAATCAACGACCGAGACTGCATCAGAAACAACAACAAAGATTGGATGTGCTATAAGTAGATCTATAGATATGGTATTCGCATACTAGTAGTAGTAATAACTATTTTTAGCAGATGCACGTTCGAGCTGGATTTCGAACTTGAGATTCTCCGATCTTGAAATCGAAACCTGATTGCGGTATCAAACGATAGGAAGAAATTCTTCATTCATTACTTAAACAGTTCTAGGCCTGTGAAGTAATTTGGCATCCCCCCGGATTTCTGATTTTTATTTGGATTGATAGAATGTGTTGTAGTATAGAAGGAAATATGACCCAGATGCAGATGGATAATAAAAAAAGAATATTAAGGAAATACTTTTAAAAAATTAATTTGTAATAAGCGCATGGTGTTCGATTTTGTTTAAACGATAATTTTATATATTGCCGCATTGAAGAAAGACAGTCGAATGTCCATGGCCTGATGGTCATGGCACTGGTCTCATAATCAAGAGACCGGAAGTTCGAATCCCGCTAGAGACAATGTGATTCATAGTATATGTAAATATTTAATTCCTTGATTTTATGTTTTCCTTTATTTCATGTTCCAGAAGATACTGGACATTTCTTTAGTTTACCAGACAAGTGTTCTGGACTTTTCTTACTGTCTCCAGAAAAGTATTCTGGAACTTTCCCTGCTTGTATAAAAGCAGAAGATTTGTCAGTCACTGTGTTCTGAGTTCAGTTAATAAATTGGTTTGGCTCTACTTCTTGTGTGTGCCATTGCGTTCTATACTAAAGTATCTACGTAACAATATACATATATGTAAATATTGCGTCATATATTGTGAAGATTCACTACTGAGTGCATCGAATATTAATGCTTAATTCAGTTATTTGTCTTCAAAACAAGTAAGAAATCGTTATTAAATCATAGTTTAGCACTGAAAAACATTAAGGGAAATAGAAGTATTGCAAATGAATTTCCATGCTTCAGATTTCTCTGAGACAGAAAATTATTTTTTCATTTATGCCTATCTGTGAACATGTTAATTCAGAAACTAAATAAGTCAGACGGGTGAAATTTGGCATGCGGTTCTTTATATTGAAATCGTAAATTTTTGGATTAAATCCATCGAAAAGAAATATGCATGTGAAATATGCCCTTCTTATGCATGTGAGTTCGATAACTCAAAAATGTAATTCTGAGTGTTACTTAATCACTAAAATTATAAACTGATTCTAAATTTTTAATTAAATCCGTCAACAGATTGACCATTTGCTTGTCAGCATATTATTGTCAATGTGAATGCCATAACTTGTGCAGTCGAAATTTAGTATTTGGTCATATAATCAAAATTCAGTTGCATTTATATTAATTATTTGTATAAATTTGTATTATTAATTTGTAAATTTAATAATAAATTGCAAACTGGATTAATTTTGAATCATGTCAATCAAAAGGAAAGCGGTGCCATTTCAAGATAAATATTCAGTTCTTTTCCCTATTTGGTGAAGTTATGGAAATACAATGCAACCTTGATCAACCTTGTTAAACGAAACGGTACGAGAATATTGTATTGTGTCTTTCTGATAGAATTAATGAATTTTATAAAAGGAGTCTCAAATTTGGTGTAGGGGCCGATTTGTGCAATGCAAAGACTTCCAAAAGATTGTCTTTGTTGGATATTTGGTTGAGTCTTAGTACTGGAGCACTTCTATTCAGATCAAAAATAATAAAATCATCAAGGACAAGAAAATTTTGTACCAGTACCAGTGTCACTAGAAGCTGAAGTGTTATGTCGTCTGTTATAATGATAATTTAAAATATGCAGATAAAGTGAATCAAAAGTACTGAGAAATTTCTTAAGAGGAGTTTAACTGGAGGTCTCTATTTTATAGTATGAATGAGAACATTTTCCAGGAGCCGTAATTAAACTGGATTTGATCTTTGATGGTAGGATTTTTATTTTTGCTTAGTTAATATACGTCCTAGATAGAAGAATCATTAGTAAAGATGGGATACAGGATATGTTTCAAGGCAAGAACTTAATTGTCCAGTAAAAGGGGTGAATCCGTCCTATTAATGGAATTATTAGATGCAATTTTGCTCATTATTTATCGGTGTTTTATTTGACGTTCTAGACTATCGTAAGACGTAAGCTGACTATCGAGAATCAAGTGAAGATATTTACTTTCTTTATCCCAGGAAAGGTTATCTTCAAAGGAAGTAAGGTGGCCGCGGTGGCCTGGTGATAAGATCCCTGCTTCGGAACCCGAGGGCTTGAGGTTCGAGACTTGATTCCATCGAAGATCTATCGTGTACGCGGGTCTGGTGCACGTTAAATCAGTCGGGGCTAAACGTCCTCCCGCTGGTGGGAGGAGGAAGTTTGGAGAGGGGCTGCCAGCTCAGATGTCGTCCTAGTCATCTGACCACGGTTCAAAATTACGAGGTGCATCCCAAAATAGCCCTAGCGTTGCTTCAAAACAGGACGAAACTTCAAAGAAAACAAGGACTTGTAATTCCTTGGTGTAATTCTTTGGTCTTTTGAGGAAAATAATTGCACGGTTTTCGTCCGTATTAATGACTACATGCCAAAGAATAGGCACACTGTTTCCCGATTTTCATAAGTTCTTGTTGAAATGTTTGAAAGATCATTATCCTGAGATAATGATCTTTTATAATTGAAGAAGTTATTTTGAAAAACAACAACACTTTCTTAACTGCTTACATAGGATTATGAGCAAATTTCAGATATTTCCATTCTTAAAAAAATGGCGCTGGAAATATGTCGGGAAATTTCACACTCTTCACTGAGAAAAATCTTCTTTTCAGAATTTCTTTAATTTAAAGAATCATTGAAGAAATGCATCAAATTGCAAGAAAACCATTAACATTCGAGAATCCTTTTATCAATTATTAATCTTTTGACCTTTCTCATTAAGGATTAATCTTTTAGTGGCCTTTCTAATGTGTCATATGTGTTTTCGGACCTTTTTGTAATTTCAAGAAATAATTGTACTGTCAATATCTTGACAAATATGTGATAATACCTGCTAACTTATTTTTACTAGTTTTTTAATTGGAAATCTTTGTTGAAAGGAAAGAAAGACTCATGTTTCAACATTTAGTTTTTGTTAACCGAATTTTCGTTTATCCGGGATTATTATGCTCCTATTCAATTCAGATAATCGAGGTTCTACTGTAACTGGAAAAACATCAACGCACCCCAGAAAACCGCAAGAGGGGTCGAAAGGGGAACGCGTTCTGTCTGAAGATTTCTCCGGTAGTGGGACCGCGGCTTAAGAGAGGTGTAATTCCCGCAGTTTTTTATCCTTTTCCCTTGAAACACATTCCCAAGGCTTGTTTTCTTCCCTCCGGCTTTCAACTGCAAGGATTCCCTTTTGAAGCAGGACAAAAGGACTAAATTGGGTTCATGGGAAGCTGGAAGTGTCTTGAGGCTTGAGGAGGTGTCTTGAGGCTCGCCTTTTGTGTTTCACGTTTGAAGTAAGTGGTGTCGGTCTTTTTCGAAAATGAACTGTAATAAATGCTTCAAATTCAATACCGATATTTTTTCGATTAAGAACGATTACATTAAAAAACGTGACATTTTTATAATGAAACATTTGATAGTACTTTTCTTTTTAATTGAAAAGATAGTCATCAATGATATTGATAAATAAATTTCCAATTATTTTTTCTCGCTTTTTGTTAAAAATAAATGCTATTCAATATCATTTTGGAAACAGAGTAAAGGATACTTTTTCCCACTTCTAAATTTCTTCGATTTGTTATCTTTCGCTCTCAAAATTAAATGGCCGATTTACAAGAAATTCAGGAATAATAATCCTTTATAAATTAATCTTAAAAAGTACAAGAACTGTTTTTGTTTTTTTTTATTTTAGAATAGGCATCACACTTAAATATGTCTGTGATACTTTGTCTTTATCATCAAAGTCAAGGAGGTTGATGGAAGGTGATTGACGGTTATTTTCTAAACTGCCTTTCAACATATAGGAAAAATACTTATGGATATTTATATCAATTTCATTGTTTTTACTATAAACTTCTTCTAAAATAAAAGAAAAGAAACAATGTAGGCCAAACTAAGAAGGGTTTCTAGTTTTAGTTATATTAACGTCCCGTTTGAAGCAACACTAGGACTATTTTGGGACGGACCTCGTAATTTTGAGCCTCGGTCAGATGACGAAGACGACACATGAGCTGGCACCCCCTCTCCACACCACACCAGCGGGAGGACGTTTGATCAGGACGGATTTAACGTGCAACAACCCCTTACACGATGGTTCTTCGGTGGAATCGGGTCTCGAACCTGAAACCCTCCGGTTCCGAAGCCGGGACCTAAACTAAGAAGGGGGGAAAAAAACTAATGTTACAAAAACTTTCGCACTTTTAAATAAACTAGTTCTAAAAACGAGAAAACAAAATCGACCTTTTCAATTAGGAGATGTAGACACGTTAAATAGAAAATTATTTAAAACATATTTCTCAAAAGTTGAAAATTGTCTCAGTTTAAACGAAAGCAGCAACTTGGATATCTAAAGATGGTCAGAGAGAAAATCATTTGTGATTATGAGTTGGATGGTATCAGCCATGAAAGAATTTAGTGGTTAAATCTTACTAGTTGATTCCCTTAATAATAATGAACATAATTGATTCTGTAAACAATAATAATATTGCTTTGAGTATAAGAAAATCAATATTATTTCGTGCATTAAAAATATTGTTTTATGTTTAAGAAAATCAAAAATAAATTATCTGTATTTATATAATTAGTCGTTTTTGGTGACTAGCTAATTTGCCAGGTTAAAGATATAATTTATTCCAGTTAAATCGTTCAGATAAATCCATGATTTTCCATTTAAATCGTTCAGATAAATCCATGATTCCGACAAACTGTCTGGCACTAAAACCGTGTTATTTTTAATTGTTTTACATAGCTTACGTTTTTCCTGAAATTTGGCAACATTTTAAAAATGGTTTTCTCACCGAATTTCTAATAATAGATTATATTGTTGCTTTGAAATTCAAACCATTTTTCATTATTTCATGAAATATGCAATCTATGGATTTTCTTTCATAGTTGAAAGCTAAGAGAGAAGTATTATATTTAATATATGTATAGTTTGCAAAACGAATATAAGAGTGACATTACAATAATGAGAAATTTAAAAGATAGATGAACCGCACATTTACGTTTTCAGTAGCGCAATGATGTCACGAGATAAATTTACATTAGAAAGATTTATACATATAGTTTTGCATTAAAAAATTTTGGATGGTATGATAGATGGAAGTTATATCTAAACGATTTTATTGAAATTAAATATAATCAGTATATCCGACGAATCAGCTGGTTGCTGAAGACAACCGATATACATATGAGAGTCATCCATGATGCTCTTATATCTTTGACATTTTAGTTTCTTTAATTTATGCAAGTATTGGATTTTACCGCAAACTGAGTATAAGTCACAAGTCAGTAAGAAATCCAATCTACTGAAACCTTATTCATCGCAGTATTTTTACATTAGTTTAAAAAAATGTTGACAATTGAAATAATCTGTAGGATTTCATGCTTTATTTGCGAACTGTTTTAATAAATCATTCTAATGGAGTAACAAGATTTTCCAAGGAGCCTATAGATGTTTACTGCTATGGTCTTCTGGAGGGCCGAGAATACAATAGTTTTTCTTTCATTTTAATTGTTTTCATTATGGCAAATGAGACCGACAGAGAAGCGAAAAACACATATTATATCTGATTGCAATTTATCCTTGCTATGCCACTGAATCATCCGACAGGAAAATTTCCCTCAGAAGTTCAAATTCATGATCATGTGATATACAATTCAACTGAACTACGCTAAATTAGTTTCGAAGCCACTGAAGGGAGGGGGGGGGCTGAAGGTGACGTGACAGAGGTGCATAAGGCAATCTAAAGTAGAAATTATCTGCGAGTCTGAAACTAAATTGCCGCAGTTGCGTTTGTCATGTGACTGTGATATCACTCGAATTAAGTGCAAAAGCTCACCAGAAAGACTGTGAGCTTAAAATATTTGTACCTGATCTGCATTTGTGTTTGAAACAAATGAAACTTATTTTACAATTAATGTTGCACGTAACATTTTGCCCTCTGCAAGAACTCACAAGAACTGATTTGGGGGCTGTCAGGGTCATCAATAAGGGCTATTTGGGTTACCACTTATGGTTATCTTTGATTGAAGGGGACGTAAAAATTTACTGCGCTGATATTATTTAATATGGAATGAAAAACAATTGAATATATTAAATGTAAAATTACAAATAAGGCTTATAATCAGACAGCCTTCGATTTTCAAATGTTACATAAATGTATCTATCAGTTTAAGAAATAATCATACATAGAAAAGGGGTAAGAAAATCCCAAACAATGCGTAATAGAAATTGCCGACAAAATCAAGGTAGGTTATAAAGTAATGCTCATATATTAAATCTCACATAGTAAATATATATATATATATATATTCATTTGGGAAATAGGTGCAAACGTATCGGCTCTGATTGTCACCTAGGCCTTTTAACTTCGTTGAGATCTCCCTGGGTTTGGTGAACACCGCTTACAATTGACAAAGCTATTTCCGAGTAAAATACAATAAGATAAAGGATTTTGCCTCAGGCATTTGCAGGAACTGAAGTAAGAAAAGACTTTTCTAAACCAGTTGTACTTTAACGGCATAAAAGATAAAACGACACCGTCCTTTTGTGGAATCTTTTGAAACAGAAAACGGTTCCTTTCTTCAATTGATTTTCGCTTCCAGGGCAACCAAAACACATGCATGCAAAAGGAAAAGGAGAAATCGGGAGTGTCGTGTTATTCCCTGCAAATTTCCACATCCCCAGAGACACGAATTATTTCAAATGCGAGGCCAAAAATATATAATTATATACTGTGTTACACAATTTTCTCGATTGGCATAGATGAAAGGATCCTTTCAATCCTTTTTTTTCAGTTTTATGATTTCAATGTTTGTTTCTGTCAGTTTCAGTAAATAAATAATGGATTTCAGTATATTAAACGGATTGTATCTTCCTTCCTTTTTTTTAAAGCTATATTTAAAGATGCTACAAGGTATATCATATTATTCTTTCTATGATTACTTTAAAAATTAGAATTTAAAAATTTATTTTTAAATGTAACCCCAAAAACTTGCACATAAATGAAATGATTTAATTAAAATAAATGCAATAATTATATTTTACATAGTTGTTTTCTTCAATGTAAGATGCAATGCGCTGGTAAATATTTGCAATAATTAAAAATATGTGTAATATTTCCGTCCATCATAAGTGGTTACGGACAAAAAAAAAAAAAAAAAAAAAGGCTTTTTTTTTTTGTGGTTTTATTGTCACTGAAGAAAAACGATTTTGTGTTATAAAAAAGACATTTTGTTATTAATGAAAATTATATAACATTAGGCGGTAATTAAGCATCTGCGCAAATAATAATTTAAAGAATATTTTTAAAGGAAATTCAAGGTTACTGAGGTGAGAAGCTCTAGGATTTTAGTACTGAGTTACCGACTCATTTTAGCGTAATGCTGTTTTAAAACGGTGATAAAACGAGCTTTTGGTTGGGAGGTGATATGAATTTTGAATTCTGAAGAACAAATAAAGAAATTGTTTCAAATGCTTCTGTTTGTGCAATTTATATGTTTCTGGTTATTTATGAATCAATTGGACAAAAACGCTGTTGTTTGTCCAATATGTTATCTACAGTCAGTTATGTTGTTATGCATAATTAAAAATCAACAAAATGGATTTTTTTTTTAAATTAAAAAAGTTGCTTATTTGAGAAAGAGAATTTAAAATAAAAGCAACTCAGTCTTAGAGGACTATTAAATTGCCTGATGCTCGTTTCTCCTTAACATATCTCCATAATTTCTCAGAAAATCTCTCTAAAGAGTAATTTCCTCTGAGAAAAACAGTTTTCTTCTTTTTGTCTGTAATTTTGTGTCAAAGAGGCATAATCCCTTTCACTAGAAAATAAAGGCATTCCATTATGAAGCGTGTTTTCGAATCAATATTTTAACTTCGAATAAATTCATTTTTGCTTTTTGACTTCTGTTAATGATTTCGTCTGTTATCAGGAAATATAGGTATTATAAACACTTCGTATTATTTTAGAAAATGATTTTTTCCCCCATCCGTCATATTTGTTGTGAATTGGTCTAATGGAAAACTAAGTACGATCTTCTGAAGAAAAAATGAAAACGTAATTTTAGTGATTTCTTTAACTTTTTCTTCTATATGATTCTTACATTCCTGCCTGACGGTATTCGAGGATGGCATTGGCAGTAAGTAAACTCGTTTTTATTTCCACTATTCTATTCAGTTTCGGAATTGCTGTGAAGCAGAAGCCATGCGTTGAAGAGAGTGTAGGGAATTGAAATCTATATTTAGATTCCAAACTTGATATTTGAATAAACTGAAAAAATAAGAATATAACAGATTAGCACATGTTTTTTGCACATAAATCCTGACGGAAGAATAAATCCTTAGGA
The DNA here is from genome assembly GCF_947563725.1 of Argiope bruennichi. Taxonomy (NCBI): domain Eukaryota; kingdom Metazoa; phylum Arthropoda; class Arachnida; order Araneae; family Araneidae; genus Argiope; species Argiope bruennichi. The sequence continues at coordinate 72,966,770 of NC_079153.1, read as the reverse complement.
AGAATAAATTATTCCTAAAGGAAATATATATCTATACTAATAATAAAGATGAATGTGAGTGTGTATTTGTGTGCGTAGGCGCTTTACATGCCAGACTGTTTGACTTACAACCACTAAATTTGCAACGTATATACCTTGGAGAGTGGAAATAGGATTCTTAGAGAAACTTTAAAAAATATTTTAATTAGGATTTTATTGGATTAAAAAATGTTTAATTTTGGCGTTTTTTCGCTATAACACAAAAATTAATTTTTAATTTAAAAAATTTTTTAAATTGTTTTTTAATGATTCTAGTTTAATAGTCATGTAATTTTTTTTTTTTTAAAAAAAACGAGGCAATTCCTTAAAAATAATTTCGAACAATAGATTACATTGTTGCATTGAAGTTCTAACTATTTTCATTGTTTCATCAACTATTTAATTGTGCGATTTTGTTTTTTCATTGATGACAGTTAAAGAAGCAAGATTTGGTTTACTATTTGTGTAGTTTACAAAACATATTAAAAAGTGATTAAAATACAGCGAAATAATGGATATTTACATTTTTAATAACGCTATGATTTTAAAGGATTGTCTACATTGGAAGGTTCATGCATACTATATAAAGATGGATAAAATAATTAAAATAATATGGCTTTAATGTCAAACAATTTGACAGAATGATAAATATGAAGTCATATCTAAACGGTATATCTGAGAAGAAATATAATCAATATTTCTAGCAAACAAGCTGGTCACCTGAGGCAATATAGATACGTTAGTCTTAATATCTGGGAAACAATCTTAAATTATATAAAAATTAGAAAGAACTTCTTTTTTTATATTTCAAGCAGATACCAGTTATATACTAAAATTGATGTTTTAGCAGCTATTGGTTACACTAAAATGAGTGTAAAGTGTTAAGTTTTTTTAAATTTGAAAATATATCTAATTTATCTACCTAAAAATTATGAAGATTAAAAATATAATCTTATCGTTTAAAAGTTTTAATTGCACAAATTTTTGAGCAGAAATGTACAATAAGCGTGGGAAGAATATATATATATATATAATGATATTTTAAACTCTTAATTTAATCCAAATTAATTTCCAAAGCTTTATTTTAATGTTGCCCATAGTAATTTCATTCTCTTATTTCCTGATCTAATTCCACTTTCTCTAAATTAATTCAAGAGAAGCTTCGTAAAAATGCTTACATTTGCACTTTCACACGCTCCGCGTGATGGGATAGTAAAATGTTCAGTAAGCACATTTTTTTTAAAAAGATCCCTGTGTTTCCCGTATTTGTGATTGATATACGTCAATAATCCCTATCAGAATCTTAATAATATATTAGCACTATGAAAAAATATTTTTCCTATCAATATCTTATGTTATATAAGAAAGGGATAATTTATTTCTTTCTTCTTTCCCACTTTTGCTCTTGTAGAACTAACTTAAAAATGCAAAGACTCTTCACTGCTTGTCGCACCTGCATCCTGCTTCACATAAAATAATGCTTATATATATATATATATATATATATATATATATATAACAGTGAAAACCAAAATCAGTCAAAATGTGAATTAACTAAGGTAAAACGGTAAAACGCGTTTTAATAACAGCGCTAGGGAAAACTCGAATTAACAGGGACTTGTACTGACAGCGCTAAGAAGAACCGGTTTTCCAGTTTTGTTCAGTTTAAACCGCATGAATCTAGATTTGTCGCTTGTGAAATAATAAAAATAAATAAGTATAATAAAGTATAAATAAAAATTTAAAAAAGTAATTAAAATACAATTAAAAAGCAAATAATAAAGTATGGAACGGAAGGGAAAAGAGAAAAACAGAATACAAATACCAAGAAAAATCAAAGACATTTAAGAAAATAATTTAAAACATCTTTGTGCTTTAAATTGTTTGCATGGCATCTTATTTTTTCTCCTTGCCTTTGCAGCTAAAACTCCTATAACTATCAATCAATCAATCTTTCTGCACATCAGATAATATTTGGAAGTTGATTTATGGAAAAACTCGAGCATTGCAGCCCTAACCTCTATGTTGACTGAAAGACTTTCAATGAAATATATATATGTATCTATTTCGAAACAGAAATTTGATGCAAAACTACACTTGTAGACACAAAATTTCATATCAAATTTGATATATTTAAGTCATTGTGTTTTTGAGTCGCCGCGTTTACATATTTCTAAAGGTACCGACCGATAGATGCTCAACCGCCTGTTGAATTTAACTCAAAATTTGATAAATGCCTATAATATATTAAATATGCGTACGGAATTTTATCTAGCTAGTTATCTTCGTTTTGTAGTTGTGTTACTTTATATTCGAACAACCGGACAGACAGACTTCCTCAGAACGGATTTTGGTCAAAATTTGATAGAAATCTACAAATTTGGTATAAAGACCGTATACCAAATTTCATCTGTCTAGCTCAAAGCGTTTATGAGTTGTCTTTGTCACAGACGGACAGACGAACATTTCTAGAAAATGTACTAGAAATTTCCTAGAAAGCGGGGAGAATTTACTGTAAATATAATATCATATACTAATTTATCAAAATTAAATTATAGCTTCAGAAACTTCTCTAATACCTCACCCCTTTAAGCAAAGATATTTCAGATATCTCGCTATTTCCACCATTTCGATTGCACGTTGTCTGTTGCCATGAGAGCATGCTGTTTCCGTCGTCGTGAGTCACGTTTGCATGGATTGTCTTAGAATGCGAAAAACAAGTATTTGCGTTTTTATCATTATTTGGCAATTTGTCTTCGATTCAATGCAAAGATAAATATTCGAAACTTTACTAACGCTTTGTTTCTTCAAACAACAAATTTCCGAATGCATGCTTTCCATCATGTCGAATCCACGTGAGTCACGCGCAAGTCTGCCAAAGTTCAAATAATCTGTTGTTTATTCAGTAAACATAACAAAATGCGATGCATATATCATAATGTAAACATAAATGAAACAGTCTACTATCTTTTCTACTTTATAACAGACAATATTTATACATTATCATCGTTTATGTTATTTGAATTCGTTTCCAAATAGTTAATATCTAAATAAAATTCTATAGTAAGGAATCAATAGCAAATGTACAGAAATACAATGGTCAGTTCTTATAACAATGAAATTTGGATGCCTAACTCTTTATTCGCTTTCGCAAATTCGGCAAGAGAAATAAGAGTGAGATAAAATATGAAGGAAGATATGTTTCATTAATATAGTATGTCCAACTAGACATTTATTTAGCAGTATAGCGGACGCCGTTTAAGGTGACCGCAGTTAACGTTATCTTTCGCTTTATATTATCAAAATTCTGTAACGAAATGACGCATTCAAATGCACACAAAAATATTCGTTTAGTGTGATTAGTACATCATTTAATGTTATCACTTTTAAAGTAGATAATAAACCGAACCAACATTAACGAATAATAGTCACGGTATCCCCCCACCCCCTTAAGGAAATATTTAAGAGGTATCTTTTCCACGCGATGGAATTCACTTTCTTTTGTCTGGACTAGAACAATTTAGATTGATTTACTCAAATAACTAATCTACCAGATCTGGCTTGAATAAACCACTGTCAACTGAATGACTGTCATGACTGAGCTATAACGGCAAAATGATTTTTTTTTTTAAAGAACTTTTTTGAGTTTTAAAGTTCTTAATTAAGACCTAAAAGTTTAAATTAGTGTACTGTTGCGACGAAGTAAAAATTACTCAGGCTCTAAGTAAAATTTTTTTGAAAAATCCTGAGCTTTTTGGAGCATTATATATATATATTTTCAGATCCTTGATCCTTTGAGTCATATTTAATGAAATATTCTTGAGACACTAACATTTTAAATTATAAAAAAAAAATGATTCACTCTATTCAGACTAAAACTGAGTGGGTTATGAAAATTGGGGATTTAGACAATTCAATTTACTGCCTGATTAAACAATCAGCTCTGCCCCTCAGGGGGGGGGGCACCTCGAAATAAGGATGCGAAGATTCCGGCATGGTAGTTGGTTCTCGCCATACGAAAAGGTGGGGGTCAGGTTCCTCTGATAGATGACGGGATGTACTTCCTTCGGGAAAGGTTGTATCGTGACCGGTGGTGGCCCTTAGAACTTAACCACAGTTCCCGCCAGTGTTGCTGTTTTGGCTGTCCGGTCATTCAGTAATTTTTATCCTTATGCCTTCGGGCTTGTCGGAGAGTCAGGGATATGGCTTATCCAATCAGTTCTCCAGAGTTTTCCCAATATTGATTAGCCTAAAATTATGAAATTGCTTATTGTCCTAAAATAGTGATATTCAAAACTTCATAACTCGATCAGATGCAGTTGCAGAAGATTGAAACGTTTTATCAATTTATTTAAAAGTTGGAGTGTTAAGAAATTTTGCTGAATATAATTCCTTAGGACCTAAGGTCTGTGTAAAATTTAGATTTCATAATTTGTTAGAAATATATTTGTTGGTAAAAACAAAATAAAATATTATTACTTACGTTATTTAAAATTAGGACTAAAAACTGAAAATTACGAGGAATAAGACATTTTTATTAGATAAAGCTTTGAGATACTGCATAAATTATAAACAAAATATTTTGTTGTTCACATGTAAGACTTCAATATTTAAAGATTCAATTGTCTGTATTCATACTTTAAAAAAATATTTTTGATTTCAGTAAAAACGCTTTTGTTTTAATTTTAATCACTTCCGCTTCAGTTTGAGAGAAAATTAAAAAAGATTAGAAAGAAAATTAATTTAGAAAAAAAATTAGATTAGATACATGCAGATACATAGTATCACAATAGAGTGGCATAAGGCTTCTATAATAATAAGAGAAATATGAGTATCATAACTTGAAGCTTAAAAATATTTTGTTGGAAATCAATTGTATTGCACGTTTCAGTGAGCATCAATCCAGGTGGATCGCCCGGTTGCCAAAGGCATAGAAGACAAAAACAAAAGTATGAAAGAAACATTGAGAAAATCAAATCAGTAGATGAAACTCTATTACTCATTCTTTTATTTTCCAAATTATTTTAAATGCTTAGACTGGAGAATTATATTGACAAAATCTGACCAGCTGCTGCTGGTGGGGGGGGGGGGGGTGCAAGTAATCACTGCTAATGTCTTTAAAGGTCAAAAACTTTCATATGAAATAAAAATGTGCGAAATCGTGTAGTAGCTACAGCTGGGAAACTCTGTAGTGGTTTTTTACCACAAGAGCAAATACAGAGAAGTAATATTTTTGAAACGCCTTTCGAAAATGGAGACTGACAAAGCACAACCGACAATTAATGAAGTATCTTGTATGGGTCATGAGATTTCATATGAAATTCAAGTTTTCGAAAGCGACCCAGTGGTTGTGGTGGGGACCTGTATAGTGTTTTTACACTAAGAGAATGTACAATGAAGCTGTATTTTCGAAAATGGGAGGAAGAGGCAGTTATTATTATTGAAATATTCGGTGACCATCTGTTTCCATATGAAACAAAAATTAGGGAAATAGTTTCAATGATTGGAACTAAGGGATCGGTTTCTTTGATTTTCCTTATTATTTTGAATATATAGATTAACAGATGTGTAACAATAATTATTATATCAAAATTTTATCAGGTTTTTATCATATTATGATATATTTAGCATTATTATTCCAATGAATAAAATGTTCCTTTAATTTACGATATTTTTTAAAGATTATTTGTGTCCTCTTTGTATTATGAAAAAGTTTCTCACTTTAACTTACTATAATTAGAGTAATGAAGTGATCAAAGCTTGTGCCCAAAACCATGATAACGACATGCAAAAACTAGAATAGTGAAATATTTCTTTAGTTCAATTCGAACTTTAACACCAATTTTCCACAGAACTTTCTATAACAAATAATAATCATTAAGAAGATTAAATATTTTTAGCGCAATTCAGTGATAAGTATAATTGTTTATCTTAATTATGTGTTTAGCAATAAAAGGAATAAATAATGAGTATCTGATCATGCACTAGGATAATGCTTTTCCAAAAGTCATGAGTTTGTAATATTGCTCGTTTTTTGGACATTACAAGAGATAATTTTTGGTTAAATTTGCTGAGTTATTAAACATTTGCGTTCAATTTTTTAGAATCAGGCGATTTTTTTAACGGGAAATGGTTGGGACAAGGGGAAGGGAAGCTTTCATATCTCCCCATACATTTCTGTATTTATTTTCCAATAAGATTTCAATTATTCCTCCGCCTGCCATATTTATGTTTATATTAATTTCGCTGTCACTGTATCCTTTCATACTAACATTACTACTACTAGGGAACATGTCACTTTCTGGAAAATAGCTCACTGCAAATCAGTTTGGAATAGATGTGAATGGAAAAGGAAGATAAAAATCAATTTATTTATATTTAAAAAAAAATACGAGTTGAAAATAAGTGAAGTTTTTAAAATTATGTGAAATAAATTTAGCAAGTAGAGTTGTTTTTAAAGCATATGAATTTCGAAACCTTCAAGAATAAAATCATTACTGAACCCACATTTCGCATTATCTCTTTTCTTTTCAGAGAACTTCTATTTAGTATATGGAGAAGAATGATCATTAGAATCATATACATAAAGTATTAAGTGCCATCGAAACTCTTATCATTAAGCAGAATGTTCAAAAGGTGGAACAAGGATAAAAAAGTGTAATTTAATATATTGTTTTGCCTTGAAAATTCCAGGTCTATATTAAATTTCGGATCCAGTCACTCAAAAAGAAGAGGACCAATTGCCATACTTGTGTCTCTTCTCTACACTACGAAGCTAACACACAAAAATATGCCTTAATATTAAGAGAAATTCGAGGGGTAAACACACATCTATTTTATTTTGACTTCAGTAATGTTTTTTTTTTTTTTTTTTTTTTTTTTGCGAAAAGTTTACTTCTCCTTTTTATTTCATAGCTTTGATCGGAAATTTCTCCTTTACCAATTTAAAATCTATCTATCTTACTAGCCGCCTCTAGCGACAAGCTGGTCCTCTGGATTAATGGCTACTACAAATTTCAATAAGCATTGTTTTTTTTTTTTTTTTTTTTTTTTGTAACTTTATCTTTTTGGCTTCTTTAGAAAAATATTTGAAAACATTAAATTTTGATATACATATACCTTAGGATCCTTACATCATTCTCTTCATTGTATTTTGAATTTCCATAATTTTCTGTCTATAGTTTTATACATGTAATTATATATCGAAACAGAGCACAGTATTTAAAAAAGGGCGAACTTCAGAAATTTTTCGCCGGTGCTTAGTTCTGAAATTAAACCTTAATTGTTAAATATAGCAAAATTTCAAAAATTTCCTTGAAAATAGGCTTTATTCTAAAACCTATTCTATATGGGAAAGTGAACCGAATCTTCATATCTAGAGGAATAGCAATGGGGAAACAATTAGGGTAACACATTTGCAGCAGCAATGAAAACGTTTTGAATTTCACATCCACAATCAAATTTATTATTGCAATAATAATAATTTTTAATTTTTATTAACTGATTAAATTTTTATTAACTGTACCACGTTTTCAAATAGATCAGGTTGATCAGTATTTCAAGATTCTGGTTGAATCCTTTCCGTTTTGTTGTTGTTGTTTCTTAAGCCACCTGCCATGGACAACCCCGCTGTTACGAAGACAGCGATTTTAAGCCGGTGGGGGAGCGTCTCTTGTTTTTATAGTAGCGCCAACTAGGGTCAAGAGTACGACTTTACTACTCACGCATCACTCATTCGCTTGCACAACTCCTTTTTACAGGAGGGCACATTCACACATCTCACAGATAGAACAACAGAAGAACAACCATGCCCAAACCGGGACTCGAACCCAGGACGGCCAGATCATGGGGAAGATGCGCTGCCCTATGCCAGGACGCCGGTATCCTTTCTGTAAAGGTACAGACGATCGTCTTTTTACCTAAAAAAAAAACCGAGCCATGCGTGCAATTCACAAGCTGCAAGGTCCCGTGTACAGGGCGCCAATTTATGTGTATTAGTCAAGTAAGAATTTTAAATAAATTTTAATTAACCAATTCTATAAAAATTACATTCTTTAAATAAACATGGGTTCCTCACATGTAAGCAAGGGAACCGCACACAGACTGAAGAAAAACTCCGGAAATACTCTGTTTCCGGCGTCAGGGGTTGCCAGAATGTTCGCTTAAGGCAGAGATCTGTCATCCCATCCGATGACGCATTACATTCTCGTGCTACATAACAATATTTTTTGAAAATTAATCCAAATTTTTAAAAAACAGTACTTTAAAATAATTGGTATCGTTATAAAAATAATATTCTGAATTTTAGAAAGAGGAAAATTATTTTGTGCAGTAATATTTTAGGAAATTATCGCGAAAAACAATAAAATGTACTTAATTTTTAATAAATTGAAACTTAAAATAGCTGCAAGGTACACATTTTTACCCTCCAAAGTATATATTAATTAAGCTTGGTAGTCATAGATCAAATGACAGAGAATATAGAACATTAACACGCAAAAACAGACAAAGACACAGATTCATCTTTATTATTAGAAGAGATTAATGCAAAAGGGGAGGTTTATATGATTTATTTTTCTTGAATTCTTTTTACAGGAATTAAATGTCACCTTTTCCGATATTCTTTATCAGTAGCTACCCATTATTACCCTGCGATTCTTAGCTTATCTTAACCATGTTAATGTTTCCTTATCTGTTATTTGAAATGTGTGTTTGAAATAACTTGTTTCCATATTTGATACCATTGGCATTCACGCAGCTTTATAGGAAAATTATTGTTTGCTATTGTTGTAGATAAAATTATTTGCAAGTTAATAGAAAGTTGGAAAACTAGGAGGAGGCATGGAGATTCTATGAACTTATCACATGGCTCATGTTTAGAAATAGGAACCTTATATCTATGTATATATTGAAAGAGAAAAGTTGCTGGATTTGCATTCTCTAAGCATTTTTCTTAGTAAAAAAAAAGAAGTAGAATTTTTAAGCTCAAATGAAACAATTTTTTTATTCTTATATTCACATTACCACATATGTATGAAACCCAAGCTTGATGTTTTATTCACTACGCAATTTCAATTCGTAAAATGCAAAACTAAGCAGGTTTAATTTTAAAACAGTATTAAATGGCCTTCCACAGCTTTCTTATATTTCTTCCATATCTTCTTTATAAAGACCGCTACTGATTAAAATTTCCTCTACGAATTTTTCACTGTATTATGAATTCTCAAATAATAAACCCATTGATTAAAATATTCTTTTTTAAGCAATTGTTTGTGTTCCCAGCTGGGAAACTTTGAAAATAATAATAAAAGAAATCATAACCTAAAATTTAAGCTATCTTAATAAAGTTGTTATGGTAAATTGTAGCCAAAAAGGTTTCCTTTATGAAGATGTAATAATATATTTTGTAACTTTAAAAGAACTGATGGAATATATATCTTTTGTTAAAATATTAAATTCTTCTTTCTTGTCGTCTGACTATTTTAAGCCAAATTTTTGCGCAGTAGCTTCTGAGGGTAAAGACCCCTGAGCACCCGAGGACAGAAGTCTGACTTCTAGCTCAAAACAAGATAGCACACACACACTCGCTTGCACAACCCCTTTTTACAGGGGAGCTCCTCACAGAAAGAACACAAGGAAGAGAACAATCATATCCGAACCAGGACTCGAACCCGGAACGCCTAGATCACGGGGTAGACGCGCTATCCCTAGGCCATGGCGCCGGCAAAATGTTAATTGGCGAAATGTAAATGATGCAGAAGCCACGGAGTTCTCTCTTTTTAAAATCTGATTCTGTAAACGACAGTTACATCGTTGCAACCTAAACTGGCTATTTTAGGTTAGCCAGTTTAGGCTTAAATATTTATTTGAATTATGGTAATGATGCAAGTCCAATTAGCAATTCTCTCTTATATTGTAAATAAATCTTTTCGAATTAAAACATTCCATATACTGATGGTAACCCATATGGGTCAGCTATGTTTAACTGTGCAAGTCATATTTTCTTTGTTTCTAGAAATTTAATATGAAAGTTATTGTATTATTCGGAAACAACAATATTATAATGTTATTGCTACTGCAATATATATAAGAACTACACGTAGAATAGTTTGGCATTATAATATTTTTGCCGAGCATTTTTAAGCAAAATATGAAAAAAAAGTATATGCTTTCCTTAGACAGTGTATATAATATCTCGACATTCTATACAATGACAAATGCTATATTTAACTAAAATAAGAAGAAAGGTTATGATAAGACTAATACAGTGGACGTTACTACTATAACCACGAATAATGTTATCATTTGCTTTGCATTATCAAAATTCTCCGGTTCCGAAATGACTGGAGAATGCACACAAAACTATTGGTTTAGTGTGATTTCAGCATCATGTAATGTTATCAGTTTTGAAATAGATAACTATCCAATTCTTTTCAACAAGCGTCAATGATTAAGACTCATGGAACTTGTAAGAAACATCTAGAAGATATCTTTCCTTGAGACTGTTTTAACATTCTTTTGTCTAGACTAGAGCTTCTAGCATAGAAGCATAGTAATTTTGTAATCAAAGTAGTGAGTGTCTTAATAGCTGTTTCAGATTTAATATTTGGCAAGTCGATGGTTTGGTTGAATACAGAAAGAATAAGAAACATTATAGAATACATACTATAATGTTTCGGAAATTGATACCTTTTATCTGTCTTAAAATAACAATACAAATAAAAACTAAATGTACAAATTGACCCAGATTTTAAAACAAATAGCTCGATGAATGCACATGACAGATAATTAGGGATAAAGTAACGTATCTATGCCATGAGCTCTAAAAAAAGTCACACTTTACAAGAATTCATCGAGTTTCATATTGCTTTCCTGACCAACAAAAGGAGCAAAAAGTGCATTTATGCAACAATCTGTAACAAAATATAAAGAAATAATTTATTTTTGCTGAAATAGTAAAACTGTTTACATAACGGTGATTTTACTACACCTATTCTACTAACTTCCTCTATTAACGGCAACATTAACCTACGCTCTTTTTTCTTAACAGTCACAGGAATTGTATCATCGGAGGTCTTCTTACTCCTGCTCCTCTCCATTCCAAAGAGAAAATGACCATGGTGATGATGATGTCTGTCCGTTACAAAGGAAAGGGGGAAGCAGTTGCTTCTGAGGATGAAGACCCCAGAGCACCTGAGGGCAGGAGTCTGACTTCTAGTTCGCATAAAGATGACACTCTCACATTCGGGGGGGGGGGGGGTCTTTCAGACACCTCACAGATAGAACACAGAGTGAAGAACAACCATGCCCGAATCAATACTCGAACCCGGGACGACCAGATCACGGGGAAGACGAGCTACCCCAAGGCCAGGACACCGGCTGGATGACCATGCGCATCCATTATAGGGGAAAAGAAATGCAAAGAAGTGTCATTTTTGTAAATTAGATAATGACAAAAGGACTTGCTACTAATTTAGACAGTCAAAATCTGTCTTAGGGGCATAGAACTTGCACTTTCTTTAGAATACCGTTCGCATGTGATAAAGACATTAAACAATTACCTCTTTTCTTTGTCTTAATCGTCACTTTGATCAAAATGTCTTGACATATCCTTCGTTTTACAGCATTGAAACAAAACGAAATGAAGTCGCAATTGGGATAAATGAGCGTTCTTGTATCTTATTTCTATTTCTATCTAATTTTTCTTATTAAAAAAAATCATAATCTTGTGAAACATTTTACTCTTGCATTTGAAAATCGTCTGTTTTCTTAAAAGTGATCTTTTATATGGCATAAGGAAATATTTTATAAATGGGAAATCTCTGTATTTTTGACATTTATATCGCATCTTTATGAGATTAGTGTAAATGGAAATGATTTGAAGGGCAAGTTTATTCCAATTAATAAACTGTTAAACCGAGTTAACTATCTTGAAATTTTACTATTACGAAATTGAGATTTTTCTGTAATCTAGCATTTCCATATATGTATGGGTATCAAATTTTTCCCCGAAAATGGCAATAATTCTTGAGATATAATTAATTTGAAAAACTCCATCAAAGAAAAAGACAATCCACCAGCGTAGGAGTGGTAAGTAAATCTCATTTTGCTAAATGAAAAAAAAAAAAAAAAAAATATTCTCAGAAATTTCGGAAAAAAATAATCAAGCAGGATTTAGATTTATCTTTAGAAAGAATTTTCAAATTATATATATTGTAGCATTTACATCAATTTTTGAACCAATTCACAGTTCAACCTCTTTAGTTGATCAGCTCTAAGAAATTGACAGCAAATGAATAAACTTGAATTCTCGGTTTCTAAGAGGCATGAGCTGGTGTGCTAATGCAGTTTAAAGGCGGTATGCATTTTATCTTGAAGTAAATGATGAACTAAGTGAATTTAATGAAACAAACAGGAACCTGATCAATTATACTTGATAAAATGTTGATTAATATATTTAACATTATATAATCCTCAGAATTTGTATCTTCACAAATTTATTCACTTGGTAACTAATCAAATAATACCTTTTTCACACGTTGATTGCCGACCTAAATTTCTTACAATGCAATCTATATGGACTTGCTGCTCACCGGTGGCCCCCACAACAGTCAAGGTGTTGATCGACACGCCTGCGACCCCTTTCACTTCAGTGGCCTTAAGCAGCTGCATCTTCAGAAATCCGTCACTGAATTATATCAAAGGTTTTGATCAAAATTAATTTATTTTTAAAAATTTTACTTAAGTGTTTTTTTGAAGAAAGCAGGAATATCATATGTATTCATTCTTTTTCTTTCTTTTTTTATCCGCTGTAATTTTCATTGAATAATTTAGCAAATAATAAATTCATGACCATTCAAAAATTGTTTGCTATGCTATTTTTCAAAACCTGGAATTGAAAAATTGAATATTTATTATATATATAGAATGTTTATTACTACACTATTATCACATCGAAATTGTAATAGTAGTAAACGATTTGATAGGAAAGGATATTAAAATTCTGGATATTAACATCTCTCACTCCCATTTTTCACAAATATTTTGAAAAGAAATATTCTGAATGAAATAGTTTTCAGATCGAATATTTATAACAAAATTTGTTATCATTTAGTTTTTCAAGAGGCAGTAAATCATTATAAATATATTTTCAAGTTTCATCCATTGAAAGAGATAATTTTTTTCTAATGAAAGCCTATCCAGCAGGATTTATGATTTTATATAAAATATTCTAAGCCAAAGAATATCGTTTCAACTTTCAATATAACAGCAGGCTTAGTTCTTGTATCAAATCAAATAATATCAACTTTTAAACATGAAAGAAATAAAACTTTAAATATAAAAGTAAAATTAAGGTATAAAGGAACAAAATTTTGTTTCAAAAGAATCGAAAATTCTAGGGTTAAATAAAAAAAATAAAAAAACTGAAAATCGCTAAAGAGTCTATCTTGTAACAGATATAGGCAAATTTACGCCAAAACAGGAGAAAACAAGCTTCCATAGCACAAAGAACCAATCAGCAACGCTTTATGCTAGCTGTTGAAATCATTGATTATCGGAATCTGATACTTTGATTATTATGATTGGTGAATTTTCCTTCACGAATGATTGCCATTTCGAAACTTGTCGTCATAAATAGTCCCTAGAATCATAAGTACTCAGTATTCTGCAACTTGATCGGATGAAATTTTTATTTAATTGGTAAGTGATTTCATAAATTTGTTTCCTTTTTTTGAATTGTCTTAAATCGTCTCGATGGGCTTTTTTTTTCACATTCTTGTTTCGATATTATTCTATTAATTTAAATATACGAGATTTTAAATTCTAGACGAGAAAATATTTGGGGACGATCCACCTGCTTTCTTCGCAGCCCAATTGCGGCCATCTTGTAGAAATTTTATTTCTTTAATTTGATACTAAAATAAATTAGTTTTTCGGTTCGCTAATTTATTGGAAATGATTATATGCATTTAGTGTTCCTACAGCTGAAGTGAATTTGTATTAGGTATTATAAAATTAAACAGTCTTTCTGAAGAACTGTTGTATTTTAAGCTTTTTTGACATGTGATGCCTTTTATATCTGTTATCTAATTTTAAGTACAGATTTCCGATTGATTTGATTTGTTGCCAAAACTATAATACATATAGTTTCGGCATTATATTTATTCTATTCTTTAATATTATTCATTAATATTCTATTAATATTATTTCTATATTTTGTTAGGTACTGCATTTACAAATTAAGGGTTAGTTAAGGGTATAACTAAACTTTCAGTTTTTTTTTTTTTTTTTATTATTATTATTCCTTTTTCTTATAGGATCGTTCTTTTTATATTTAAGACTATGAAGTAAAATGTTATTTTCCGAGATTTTTTTATCATTTTAATGGAAAAAGAAATTTTTTGCTACTTCTATTATCAGATTTAAGATGTCAATTTTTCTTAAATTTAAGGGAAATTGTCATTAAGGGACTTAATCTTTAAGAAATATCTTTTTAAAAAAATGTCTTTCTCTTGATGAAGGAATTTGAAATAGCTACTTGAAGTTACCGGAAAGTCAATTGTTTAAGTTGTCTACTATCGTCGTAAACAAAATGCAAATTTCCATCGAAATAAATATCGATATAACTTTTGTTAAAAGCATTAACAAAACACAGTGTTCAAAAAATTAAGTTAATTATATCTGTTTTTTCTGTCACTTGCTGGTTTAGTTCGCAGAATCTATGCTAGTCGTCCGAAGGTGCCGGGTTCGATCCCCGCTAGTATGAGCAATATCTTTTTTTCCTGTACACAGCAAAGTGTCTTTTTTTTTTAAAGATCAGTTACATATTATCTTTTTTATTAGCTATTCTAGAAAAATTCTGTACTTTATTAAATTTTATTCCTTTTTTCAAACACTAATTTATAATTAGACAAATTTTAAAATAACATTTTGTCTCCTTCATCACAAGTTTTAGAATGTTAGAATTAAAAAGCTTTTAAGAACACACTTTTTTTAGTATAATGAAAGATAGAAATCTTCTATATTATTATATTCATTTCCTACTTTTTTAATTTATTATTTATTAACCGCTGCACTCGCGGCTAAGAAATAGAAGCTATTTTAAATTTGGCTGATAACATCTTTCAGTAAAATAAAATGGAAAAAAACAAAAGAAGTAAAATTGAAAAAATATAAAATTTTGCTGAAATAACCAATATAATTCATTGGCCAAAACGTGAATTTCTTAAACAGATTAGTCAAGGAACTAAGAAAAAACATTTTGTTACAATTTGTTCGTGTTCAACAACTAAGTCTTCATTATGGAAGTGTGTAATGGTTCATTTACTTCAGTAATCTCAAGCTGGGTAATTTAAAATTTGTAAAGATAACTTTTAGCATGCTTTTAATAAAAATTTTACTTCCGACACCTATTATGCCATTTGTAATGTTTGTTTTTTTTGTTAAATAAAAATCAGTTAGGCTGTTGTATTATTTAATATTGGAAAGTTCTTTGTTATCTATCACAAATAGTTTCTCTGTTTTTATCACCGAATGCTTAGAGGAAATATATTACCTCTAGTAAAATAACTCAAATTATTAGTAAAAAGAAAAACAACCTGAAGACCAGATGTAGTGAAATTAATATTAAATGTAAGACCAGATTTCAAATAATTTAACAAAGTGACATCAAATTTCATTATCAAATATATATATATATATATATATATATATATATATATATATATATATATATATATATATATATATATATATATATATATATATATATATATATATATATATATATATATATATATATATATATATATAACAGCATTTTATTCTTCATGATGGAATATTCTAGAGAAGAAATCTTTAGCTGTATATGAAACATAATTTTATTCGTATATTATATTATTATAATATGCATTTAAGCGTAAAAAGGTTCATAATGTATAAATATAAGAAAAAGTAAATGAATGATCTTCTGTCTTACTTTAATTCAGTATACTGTGCTGTATTTTCCTTCGAAAAAGAATTTTTTAAAGCATAGCTTTGAACTTTTTTAAGACTTTAAATCTGAAATCTCTCATATTATATACAAAAAATTTATATTGTTTATTAAAGCAAAAGGAATGCTAAATGTTCTGACTATAGTAATTAAATATGTTAACTTTCTCGATATTTCTTATCAGTAGCATGTTATTGCCTGTACAATTACTATCTTATCCGTGTTAATGTTTCTTTATCCGTGATTTGAAAAGTTACTTTGAAATCGTCTTGTTTGAATACATATTAACCTTTGTATTAACACTGCTTTATCAGAAAATTATTATTTGTCTCTGCCGTAGATAAAGCCAGATAAACAAACAAGGGGATTTCAAATTAACTATTTGCCTGAGGCTCTGGTATCTGGAGATATTTTTGTGATATTTTTTAAAGTAATTTAATTCTGTTTTTAGTTGGTTTTACAAATGTCGTGTACTCGAAATACAGCAAAATCACGTATCTTTTAAATTTAAAGACACTAATCATATGATTTTTTTAAATATTTTTTCATAACTGCAGATCAGTGTAGATTAAATTTCCTTCGCTATTAATTAACCGTCTCACAAGTCAACCGCAGTAGAAAATAAACATTATTTTAAAGTAATTTTTAAAAAATCATTTTGAGTAAAATATACCCACTCTCAGAAAATTGTTGGGGTCAGGATGACCTGATGGTAAGGTGTCGACTTCGGAACCGGAGGGTTTCAGACTCGAGACGCAATTCCACCGAAGAACCGTGGTGTAAGCGGTCTGGTGAAAGTTAAATCCGTCGTGGCCAAACATCCTCCCGCTAGTGTGGTGCGGAAGTTTGGAAAGTGGGTGCCAGGTCAGGTGTCGTTCTCGTCATCTGATCGCCATTCAAAATTACGAGGTCGATCCCAAAACAGCTATAATGTTGCTTTAAAACGGGGTATTAATAAAACTGAACTCCGGAAATTCTCATTAAAAACCACAGGGGTGGGGGGAGACATTCTCATGAAAATAATTCGGAATCGAATGTTTTATTTCGGTCTGACATAATATTTGTTATTGAAATTTGTTAAAATAAAAAATAAATGGAAATCAATAAAAGATATCTGGTGTATTGTGTAGATATGAGCACTGATTAGCAGTCATGAGAAAAGCTTGAGTAATATATATTTAGTTTACGCTCAAAATTAGGATTTGTAGATGAATCACTCGCTGCCTTTAGGTGGGTTCACACGAGGCTTTTTATTGCGCGCAATCGTTGTCTTTCTACTGTTGTCCCTCTATTGTCCCCGTGTGAACAGTTGAGACAACGTTGATGGGACAATGGCTAATAGTTGTCCCCGTTGCAGTCACGTGATTCTCCTGAAGTAGGCGTGACCTTCTATTGTGCGCAATAATAAGCCTCGTCTGAACCCACCTTTAGAGATGCGCTTCTTGTATCTCCTGAAAAATGATCGGGGGATCATTATTTTAACATACCTCATCTGTGGGCAGCAGTAAAACAGCAATAATGGTGGTGCCTTCTAAATGTAAAGCGACTATTATATGAGTGGGGTTGCAAAATATCTACGCTCTGTTTGTGATAACAGCTTTTAAGCGGCCTACTTTGAATCCTAATTGCGATTTTGATTGCGGGATGAAGAGCCTTAATTAAGTGCAACGCCTAAATATATAATGTCGCTCACAGTTTTAGAGGTCCGACAGACTCCAGTAAAACTCGTAGTTATTCAGTCGTGTGAGTTATAATTTGATCTAAACCATGATTACATAATTAGGGCCCGACTTAGCCTAATTGGGGCCCAGGGCAAAAACTTCTTTGCCCCCCCCCCCTTCTGCTTCACTACTTCAGTAATGAAGAACGTTCATTAAGGAAGGAAGCGTAAAACGAACTTTCTATTCGATTTGGGGCGGCCATCTAATATGGGGACCCGGGGCAACTGCCCGTATGCCCCTGTCAGGCCTTGGTGGGAAGTGTATCAGATTTCTATGGCGATTGTGTAATTGAAATATTTATTGGGTTTATTGCTGTGCGTATGCAAATTAAGCAGCGCTCCTACGACCTGTCTATCTTTAGATAAGGCACGCTTTCCCCTGTTTTTCTCCTTTTGCGATTTCCTGGGGTACTTTGATGCCTATCTAGTTTACGGTAATTGTTGATAAACTGGACAAACATCAAAACACCCCAGGAAACCGCAAGAGAGGGTCAAAGGGGGACACGTGCCTCGTCTGAAGAATCACAAAACGGCTTTGGAACACGGCTTTAAGAATATCCATTGGTTTTGAAAACCGGTTGCCAAAAGAGGAGTGTGAGTATTGGATTTAAACCGACTCTGGTCTTAGATAAAGTGATTTGTAAGATAAATATGGGAAAACAAAGAAGAGGCTTGCAATTTTTGCAAAGCTTAATCATGTGAAGTACGGGCTTTTCTGTTATGACTGTATATGTAGAATAAGGGAAGGATATTAATTTCGACTATCTAAACATATTTTAATACATAGTGGTAGAAAAGCAATTTTAAAGATTAAAAAAACCCACAGATTATTATTTTTTTAGTAAATTATTTATTTTCAAAAACAATGTATTTAACCTTTAAATAAATGCACTTAAAAACAAAAAGGTGGGAAAGTATGAAGAGTTGTGTCATTGATCCAAGTCAGGTAACTGGAATTCAAACTTGCGCCATTTTTTTTACAGCACAAATAAAGCAGAAATTTGATAAAACGTAAATAAGCACAAACAAAATCATTTCTTTGATTTTCAAATTTATGTCAGCAAGTAGCATATAAATTATGAATCTAAGTCTGACATTTTATGCGCCATATCATTCCCTCCATACTATAGTAATCTAAGCAGATTTAATTTTTGTTCTTTCTGGACTGTTTTGTGATATTCTTTTCTTTATTTTTCTTTACATTACTTCACTTCCAGTTTACAAAGACTATTAATGACTATAACTTCTTTCTGATTAGTCCTTTAGTCAAGATTATAATCTCAAAAATTTTAACACTCCAAATTAGGTAGTTGTTTCGGATTCATTATACTCAACTTTTCTGGCAACAAAGACAAAAAAAAAAAATGTCACCTAACTTGTCCTTTATTTATTTAATAAAGTAATAATAACCCTTTTCTTTTCTGAAGCTCTAATGACAAATTTCGCCATTTATTTTAAAATATAATAAGAACTATCAGCGTTCTGTTAAAATATTTTATGGTTTGCATCTAGCTGAAAATAATTTTTAAAAAACTGAGCAATTCTTTAAAAAAAAAAAAAAAAAAAATATTTACTTTATTGCAATGTAAATAGTCTATTTTAAAATTCAAATATGTAATAAAACAAATATAATACAGAGTCCATTGTAATCATCAGCACGAATTCTACTGCTTTATAACATAAATAAATACTCTTTTCACTAAGCATCATTTTTATTCATGGAAAATTATGGAATGGATTATGGCAAGCATTTATAAGTTAATTAAAGAAATTTAAATTTTAAAGTATTAAAAAAAAATGAGATGAAGCGTAGTAACTTTTTAGTCAAAGAAGTAAGAAGAGGTAACGTAAAGCCGAAAGATTTTTCTAGTGGTATATAAGCATATCAAAAGTCGCGCTCTTCTCTAAATACTCGCATAGAATCAATCGTTATCTTCATGAAATTTCAATCTCAACATTGATTTTAAATGGCTGTTTGAATATGTCAGTGGGCAATACCATTAACATGAAACATTTATAGTAGCTAGTTTTGAAGACAAAAAACAGTCTTCCAATTTGGTAACTTCAAAGTGAATAGCATTAGCCATTCATTGCCCTTTGTTTTTATTTGTTTACTTATTAAGAAAGGGAGAGAAAATATTTTCTTATTATATTAATTCCCTTCTGAGCTGAGTATTTCTTGAAATTATTTCAAATAAATAACTAGAAAGAAAAGAAGAAGAAAGAAACGCGTTTTCTTTCATTATATTTTACTGTTTTTTTAAAACTAATTATCTTATTATTTGATTGAATTACTCACAATATGATTGACAAATCACAGGCCGTAATCTTTCGGAATTTGATATAGTTTATCATTCGTCAGAACAACAACGCAATTGATAAATAAAAGCATAGATTATATCTTACATTCCATATGGCTTGATCAATGCACATATCTAAATGATAAATAAATAAGCATGAAATAGTGTTTCTACTTCTCTGTTGAGCTGCTTGTTTCTTAAATTTATTAAAAATAATTTTTTTCATTGTATTTGACAGTTTTTCATAACTGATCAAGCCTATTGGTTGAATTGCTGACAGAATCCAATTGCCTAGTTGCATGCCACTATCTTTCGGAATTTGATTTATTTTGTCATTCTATAGAACAACAACGAAATTTTAGATAAAAGCATATATTACGTCGGGTATTCGAAATGTCTTGATTACATGGCAAATAAATAAGGATAAAGTAATGTTTCTATGCCCGTATTGAGATTTAGAAGAAAGTTAAAGCCTCCAAGAATTTTTTTAATGCATTTCTTTTCCACTTAACATAAAAGGTTAAGAAATGTATTCTTTACCAGTACATAACACGTGATTCATTTCAGTGACACAAATATTTCTGATAGAAAGTTTAGACAAAGTTTTTACTTTGCCTAAAATTGTATAAGAGAATTCGTAATGGAGATTGTGAATCTCCATTACGAATTATTTTTATTTTTTTAAATCCATGTCTGGATGCAACAAAAATTGTTTTGTACTAATTAAAGATAAACTATTTACATTTCAAAATAAAGCTCATATTTTACGTGAGTTGAGAAACATTAGAGAGAGATATAGTACAATGAACAAAACGATGTAAGGCTTCTATAATAGTATGAGTTAGATGATTATCAAAATCTGAAGCTCACAAATATATTGCTGAAGAAGCTATAAAGAGACCAAATTACATAAAAGAATGAAATGAAAAAGTTAGCGATCATTTATTTATCCCGGCAACCAACTTGTTACCAAAGGCGACTAATATAGAAATAAAAATATCATATCTCACAACTCAAAATTTAGCATTCTAAAGCTTTGAAAATGTTGTATTCTCTTATATAAATAAAATATCTGAGATTTTAATTGAGAACTCTTGGAAAATTGGGAAATTTAGATTTCTGTAATATTTTACTTTAGATTTGACAAAACAACTGTTTTTAAAATTTTTATATGCAGTGAAATGTTTATAAAACTTTAATATTATAAAACGCCTATAAAAATATTTAATTATTCGAAATCTTTGAAATTTCAAAGAAAAACTATTGAAGTAGAATTGGTTAAACCTTTTTTCAGATATATTTTTTTCCTAATATATCTGCTGTTCCTATTTCGCTGAAAGAACAAGCTCTTAGTTCATTCGTTAGTTAAAATATATATTTGTATACAAATTTAGATGATTTTGTAATCCCAAAACAAGTAATTATTTGCAATAAATGAAATGTATCGAGTCTCACTCACTCCTATTTTCATATCATTTTTTTATATTTTGTATGTTAATTTTTTTATAATAATCTAATGAAATATTTATCTTAATAGTTAACCTTGAATTTAAAAATCATTTGCTTTTATTCAGTAATTTTTTTAAATGATAAATATATTGATTAAGTCTACAAATTCAGAGTCTTAGCAATAGCTAGAATAATCGATAATGATATCCCTCAATGCGAGTTAATTTCATGAAAAACAATCCCCATTTCGGAGATGTGAATTTTGTCCTTCCATCATCAATTTAAAGAAAATTATTAAACTTTTAGATCTTCCATACTTCATTGTTTTTTCCTTTCCCTTCTTCTATCCCAAACTTTTTTTTTTTTTGGATTTTTTTATTAATTACTTTGCTTTCGCTTTCATGAAAAGAAAACATTAATTATTAATAGAATATTACTTTTTTTTTTCTTTATTTCTCTTATAACCCTTAGTTCAGATAAAAGAAATTCCACAAAAGAAAATAAATGCATTTTGGAGTGCATTTTTAATGCTGTTTTCATGTATGCAAATGTTTGCTTAAAATTTTAGCACTATTTCTTTTAACCTTGAAAAAACTGTTTGCTAATTTTTCGCTCGCATTCTTGCTTCGGTTTTTCAAACGTATTGAGCAGGGTCACTCACTCTGGATCGACCAATGAAAAAACTGAAAAGACAATGCAGTGTCTTTAGACGGAAATGCCATTCCCGGAATCTGTGAATGGATTACCCATCAACCCCTGGATGCGGAGAGGGGGACGGTCATGTGCTAGGGATGAAAACGGACTGAGAATAACCTTGACCTCACAGAGAAGGAATTCCAAACTACAAGGTGAAATGTGAAAGCACAATAGCCTCTATCATGCTAAAAAGAATCTCCGAATATAGGGGAATTACTAAACGTTTAAACATAACGTTAAACGTTGAGTAAAATAAACTGGTGAATTCATCAAACTTTTAGCGGCATCATTCGATAACGAACTTACCTAATAAAATATTTAGGCGAACAAAATAAAAAATACTTCGTAATGGCCAGTAGAGCTGAAAAAGTGCATGAAAGTTGTAACTAAGGGACTACTCATCAATACCGATACAGAAAAAATTATGATAGTATTAAAGGATAAACTATTCAGGGTTGACAAAGATCAAAATCAGATATTTGAAAAGATATAAAAATCAGAGGAAATGGTCTTTCTGAAACTTTCTTGCATACTCTTCAATAAAATTGGCCGCGGTGGACTGGTGGTAAGGTCTCGGCTTGTGAGCCGTAGGGTTTCAGGTTCGAGACCCGATTCCACACGAAGAACCGTCGTGTAAGGGGGTCTGTTGCACGTTAAATCCGTCATGCCAAACGTCCTCCAGCTAGTGTGGTGTGGTGTGGAGAGGGGGGGGGCGGCTCAGGTGTCGTCCTCGTCATCTGACCGCGGTTCAAAATCCTAGTGTTGCTTTACTAGCAATCTAGTGTTGCTTTACAAAGGGACGTTAATATAACTAAACTAAACTAAAACTTCAATAAAATTCTTATCCCCCTTCATCCGCGCAAAAATTTTTGGATTTTGGGGAGAGGTTGCGAAAACCTTGCATGGCATTGCTGATCAGTAGTTACGAAATACAGATATTTGGCATGAATGCAGCATTTTTACTGAATCTATCAAGAGTATATAAATTTTGGTCACCTTTTTGACAGCTAGCTGAAAACAAAATTCGACACGAAACTCCAATTGTAGTCATAAGATGACGCACGGAATTTCATCGATTTTAGTCATTGCGTTTATGAGTTGTTACATTTATATGTATGCGAAAGTACAAACGACAGGTGGTCGACCGTTTGATAGTTTTGATTAAAATTTGATCAGTGTCTATATTTTAGACTCTTTGCGTTTTATAGTTATCGGGGGTCACTTGTAATCTAGCAGCTAATCCAGGAACACCTCCTATAGATGGATTCCATTCAAATTTGATAGAAATCTACAAATTCAATCGTAATTCCAATACTAAATTTCAGCCATCTAGCTTAAAAAGTTTTTGTGTTATCGTATTTAAAAACGTAGATAGACGGACAGGACATAATGCCAAATCTCCCCCTCCCCCTCTTTTTTTTTTTTTTTGTATTCTGGGAAGCCTGGGACGGTAGAGATTCGTCAAAATGTACAGCTAAAAATTTTTGTCGATTACAATGCTTTCTCTTCGTGCAAGTGAAAATAATAAGGAATGCAGGCCCATTTTTCAAATCCATCGTTTTAGAAAATATATAATATACAGAGTGAATATCAATGTTAAGGTTGAAAAATTTAAAACTAATTAAATCACCGATTTTTTTAAATGTCAGCAATGGAATCATGAATCAGAAGGGTGGAAACTTACCTTGTGTTGTACGTGCAGGTAACTACCCCGATACAGGTAAAGATACCGCATTGTTAAAACCAGTTAGACCCAGTTAGATTTGAGGCTCGTCGCCGTTAGCAATGGACCGCTTTCGGCCAACGGTTACGTGGCTAGAGCGGACGTGGTCAGAGCGGACAGTGGCTACAGCGGACACGTGAGAGGAGTTGGGTGGGCAGAGCGGACATTTTTGCACCTATTGTGTTGTTTCCCTAATCAGTCATATGTCATCTATTGTGTAGTTTCGAGCTTTGCACCTGCTGTAGAGATAAGCCGATATTTTTGAGAGGGAAGGCCTTTCTCCAAATATGCCCATTAAAGTATGGAATGTATATGGACAGCGTCATAGGACAAATAATTCTATTGAAGGGTGGAATTCCCAATTAAATGCAATCACTAGCAGAAACCAGCCTAATGTCCACTTATTAGTTAAAACACTTAAAGAAGAAACACAAAAAGTGTCTTTTAATTTGAAATCCAGAGAGTTAGGCGACCCTGGAATAAAAAGGAAAAAAGCATATGTAAAATTGGATGAAAGAGTTGAAAACATCCTAAAAGAATTCGAAACATCAAACAATTTAGAAAAATGTCTAAAATCTTTAAGTTTTGTAACTAGGTTGGACTAAATTCTATGGTAAATGATATTTATGCCTTTATAACAGAGGTTAGTTAATATTTATTTACTTGTGTTTATTTTTCTTTTATTTATTTA
Source organism: Argiope bruennichi (assembly GCF_947563725.1). NCBI lineage: Eukaryota > Metazoa > Arthropoda > Arachnida > Araneae > Araneidae > Argiope > Argiope bruennichi. The sequence goes on along the minus strand of NC_079153.1, from coordinate 72,942,179 downwards.
TATCTGTTTTATATATTTTACTTCTAGTATTTATTTTTACTTACATTAATGAAACTAATTAATTTTATGGCAATTGCACCTGTTCTAATATTTATTTGACTCTAAAATACAGTTTTCCACAAAATCCCTGAAATTCGTTCATACCCTTCATTATATTGTTACTTACTATTAATTTTTAAATATTTCTCTGAAAGTTTTTATTTTTATTACATTTCACTATGTTTAAAATGCATTCGCATTATAATATAATATAAGTAATTAAATTTGATTGGCAAACATGTATTTATCCTTGTAATTCGATAATCGAGTGCAAAAACAGAAAACTTCGGTTAAAAAAAAAAAAAAAAAAACGTTATTCCACGTGAAAGAGATTTGCCACTTAAAATACTGTTTTAAATTATATTTGTGATTTTTAAAAGTATTTATTTACTTATTTATCTGCACCCTTTATCTGTTCTAAGATGGGGGGAAAATGTGTCCGCTCTAACCACGATCAGTTTCGGAGTGTCCGCTCTGACGAGGAAATCTTATGTGTCCGCATAGCCACGTCCGCTGTAGCCACACCACCCGGCCAACTACAGAGGTTAACACAGATGCCCTAGAATATGATTAGGTAAACATTAGGTTAAAACGGTCAGTAGAGCTCTGCGGTAGCTATCGAAGGATTTACCCGGAAATTCTAGTAAAAGCAATAAAGAGCAATAGGCATGCCAGGGTAGGTGAAAGAAACCATAACAGACCCTCCTCCCTACACACCAACCCCGGGAAGCAGTGAAAGAAGCAAGGGCAATTAGGAATGCTATAAACAGATGAGTCCGTCACGTCAGAAAATACTACCAGTGCAGGGAAACATCCAGGAAGTGATGGAGTTTGCAGTGGATTCTGTAACGGTTTCAACATTCTTAGTAATCTCTGTAACTGTTAAAGCTATGCGAAATAGGGGAAATGTTTAGAAGTTGAGTATCTTTGCGGAAGTACGTGGGAAAGATTAGCATTGAACTCCGACCGAATTCTTGATCTCTTCAATGTAAAATGCATCTATGCCAAAAAATGACTAATTCCGTCTCTATACCCTTCTTCTTCTCTCTCTATTTCATTCCCAAAAATTTGTAGTATGGCCCCGTTTTTATTTAAATTCCAAAGTATTTAATACACTTTAAAAATTTATGCACAAGATTGTATTCTGCTACTAAATATGCATTTCGTCTGAGTGGAAGATAAAAGACCTCAGAGTATACTGACCTACCGTCACGAGAAAAATCCTGAACATGGTTGCCGTAAGTAGACGAGTCGAAGAAAGGAAGGAAATGGGCATTAAAACTGACCACAACATTTGGCTAACTAAACGTGCTTCATAAGGTGAGAAATTTATTTCGTCTATGCTAATACAGATGTAATGTATTTACATGACAGTTGAATAAAATTTTGTTATTAAACTGTGGATGAACTTAAAAATTCATTGTTATTTAAGCATGAAAATAATGTCTTGCATAAGAAAGCTTTCAACGACATTTCTTCTACTGCTTTTGTATTGAATTTTTTTTTAAACCTAAGTCTGCCGTCAATTAAATAAAAACCATTGGATAATGACAAAATAATATGATATTTTCGTAAGAATTTCCAAAAATCTCCCCCCTCCCCCCACACATATTATTTCAAATGTTAATGTAAATAAATAGACATCAGATTTTGTCCCTTTTACAAAAATGAAATGTAAAAAATTAACAATGAATGTAAGCATATTCACTTGTTGCCTTGAAGCTACCCGAACTGTTTTGGTACGGAACTGAATTATTTTCAGCTATCGTGAAATGATAAGAATATCAATGATATTAGTGTTTCATTTCCATTTTTTTCAAGCTTCATTAAATGAAAAGATGATCCATTCCGCTGAAGATGATAAGCACCAAACCCAAGAGAAAAGAGATTATTCACTGAGTTTAATCACAAATGCAAAATCCTCCGATCTCAAAGCCAAATCAGCCCAACTCCTTTAAACTTCTATTCTACCTTGCAACGTTAGTAGGAAAAATCTTCTTAATTCACTATCATGAAGAAAAAACGGGAGCTAGGGGGAAGGAAATTTATTCAGTGGAGAGTATCTAACAGGAGTATAGGAAGTTAAAATGAATGTGCTTAACTGATACTCTTTTGTGTTTAACTGATACTGTCTGAGATGCAGAATTTCATAATTTTAAAATCACCCTATCTATTCTACATAAAATTAATTTATCTTTGAAATCCCAGAATGCCGAATAAAAGAGACTGATAAATTCCTTTTAAGGTATTTAATTATGTACAACGTTATATATATAAATTTATGTTTCAATAATACTTAATCTGACATTTCCAAGTCGCTCGTTAACGTAACGAAAGAACCCCTCATAATAATCTAGTTAAACTATTCTCTCTTTCTAGGTTTCGAACCGTCTTTTCTTCCTCCTCGTTCGCTAATGCGCATGTGTCACGGTATGACACATTGATCATGTGCAAGCGAGGCAGACATCGTTGCAAATTGGGATGAAAGCCCGAATACATACAGTAAGCCCGAAAAAAATAGATTTCTCACAGTCTATGTAAAAAATGATAGGAAAATCTAAAATTTGAATTCACTATTTCGTGAGATGCTTTCAAATGGCGAATAAAAATGCTTGGCTAGAAAAAAAAAAATGTTGTAAAAGAAGGCACCATTAAAAATGTGAAATTATCCCTGGAAAAGTAACTCTAAATAATGTAAAAGTACTTAAAAAGGAAACTGTTAACTATAGCCAAAATTTAAAATTTTGAAGGTGAATTTACTAAGAAACTATCTTTAAACGAACAATTCTTCTATGTATAAAAATTTATTTCGTGCATTTCGGAAACGGCTCTAATGATCTGGATCAAATTTTATATTTAGAAAAGGCTTTGCTTTTTAAGTTTATCTATATAGGTGTCCCTCCTTAAAAAACGCTATTTTGCCCAAATAATAAAACCTTTTTTATAACTAAATATTGACATGTGGCTATACATGAGCTGCCTTAGTACGTCAGGGATGGAGTGGTGGTTAGGGTTTCGAACTCCCATGCGTTTTCCTCGTTTTCGATCCCGCGTTAATAATTTTATTAAATTTTGCTTATAACTTTAAACGAGCCCTAGGGTAAGTTTTTATTCACTGTTTTACAAAAAAATAAAAAAAACAACAACAACACCTGTTTGATTTCTTAGGTACTTTCTTTTTTTAAAAAATATACATGTAATAAGTTATTTCACAACTTCCATAAAAACTTTGTTAGTTGATATGGAACTTTTATATCAATTTCATTACGAATGGGAACTTAATATTAGGGATCAATAAATTTGAAAAAAAAAAAAGGAGCCTACGAATATAGTTATATATAGTGATTTCTCCAATGCTTGAAACTTATGATTACTTCTTTGCTTTTACGACAACATACAGAAAAATTTTCGATTTTCTAAAAAAAACAATTTTTTTCATTTTCATTCGAATTATTCCAAATTGAAATAAATTCATTTCCTAAAAATAACCAATCTGTAAGTTTTTATCATTGTTTTTAATTGTTTAATTGAAATAGGAAAGAAGTGTTTAAGAAATAGGAAAGTGTTTAATTGAAATAAAATTCAGAAGAAATTGATTTATTGAGAAAAATAGGAAAGTAGCTGAAATTGTGAACATAGGCTATATTATCGTCAAAAGAAAATGGCCAGGGAAAATTTATATTTGGAAGTGAAAATCGAAAATGAGAACAGAAATTCTTTTAAAACTTAAAACTGAAACATAACATTAATAAAAACGCCCCCCCCCCAAACATCATTAGTGAAACTATCAGAATTTAGTTTGACATGTTGACATGTGTTTTAATCAGGAAATTACATACATTTTATACAAGGAATACATATTTTCCTAAAAGCGTTCAATTCCTAGTCCTCCCCTCTTTTTTTTCTTTTTTTTATAATGATCATTTGTTTGAATGTCGAATGAATTCGGCACGGAAAATCGAATGAATGAAGTGCATAATGAAAAATTAAACAAATTTTTTTGAGATATCAAATAAATCTTAAAAAATGTTTTAGGTTTGCGATATTTAGGATAATTAAATGCCTGACTATTTTATAAATAGTCAGGCATTTAATTAATTATAATAGTTAGTTATCGAATATTCGGAGATTAAAATTCTTGTATTTGATTAAAAATATATTCATTCGTGTGTGTACTTCTGATCTTTTCATGATATGATAAAGCTAAAAGCAAAAAAATATGGAATTTCATATTTTTTTCCGTCAGTTGAGGAGAGATTAATGCAGCTGACTATAAAAAAAATTGGGAAATTTTGAATTTTTTTTACTAATGACAGATTTTGGCATTTCTTTCTTTCTTTACCTTAGCAAGTGTATTCTATGATGCTCCTCTTTTAATTAATGCTCAATTAAATTTCATAAATCAATATATTTTTGATTTCTAGAATACAAACTTTTTAATAGTCGAAAAATTCGACTTCAAAATGTTAATGAATCTTCACATTTTAGATCTCCCAGAGTATGGAAAACACATTTTTGGACTTATGTCTGTTTGTCGGTTCGTCTTTTGTCTATCTGAACACGATCAATCAAAAAGACTTTGGACACGATAGGTGAAATATAATGTGTATGTGTATTACATTTGTAGATTTCTAACAAATCTTGAACGAAATCCCATTAAGTGAAAGTCTGTCTGTCCAGTTGTCCAAATAGAAGTGAACATAGAGTTAGAAAGTAAAGAACTAGAACAAAGAGCTAGATTAAATACAATTTGGTAGACACAGGTTTAGCATTTAAACTGTCAATTTTTCTCAATTTTGAATCAAATCTATTAAAGAATTGATCATCCGTATTTTAGCATGCATGTTAATACAATAACTCAAAAAAGTGATAACTTAATTATGAAATTTTGCATGTGATTTTATGAGTACAATTGGAGTTCTTTGTCAAATTTTGGTTTCAACCGTCCAGGGAAAAAAATGCATCCAAACCTAAAATTCGATTTTTGGGTACTTTTCTGGGAAGATTAAACGCATATACGCTATTTTTTGTTTTTTCTCTTCTTTCTTCTTCTTTCTCTGACTTTTGTAACAAAAAGAGAAAACCTCGAAAGAATCGAATATTTTTGTCTATGTTGCAGTTACGTACATTATTTTAACATTATTTATTTCGAAGAAATAACGACTGTAAGAGAAATGAATGGTTCTATTGAAGTTTATTCGCTTCCACTTCAATTTAAAATTCAAAATTTATGGAATTCATAGAAAATTGGAGAGAGATATAGTACAGTAATCAGAACTGCATAACGCTTTTATAATAGTATGAGTAATATGATTATCAAAACATGAAAACTTTTGAAAAAATATGAATATTTTGTTGAATAAGCCCCTAAGTTACATAAAAAAATTTAAGTGAAAATTTTAAACTTCTAATCGATGGTCACCAGTAAAGACTAATGTATATTAAAAAAACTTGATTAATATAAACATGTGTGTTTTAATAAAATTATTAAAATGAATTCCAATGAAAATTATTAAAATGACCTTCAATAAATGAAGAATCTGTCAGAAATCGAAATTTCTAAAGCTACCGCTCTTGTGAAGATGAAACGGGAAACGAAATAAAGCTTTATCGCCAAAAATGGTTCTTGAAGAAATCTGAAGCAGCTTACTTACGCTGCTTGTTCAGTGGCTTGATCTTGCTGAAGTAGGTGTGGTCTTCTATTGCGCACCAATCAAAGACAAGTTAAGATATGCTTCTTTAGCTTGAATCTTTTGCAATCAGAAGCTGCATGTCCGTTTAACAAGGTACTATCATACTATGGAGCAAACTTTGAAGTTGGCGTTTCAAAGATCTGATGGTTTCTTTTAAACAGGTAAGTGATTTTATGAATTTGCTTCATTATTTTGAATCGTTTTATTAGTTTTTTTTAGCTTAATGCTTTTAATATTACCTAATAATATAAAATGTAATAGTATTTACATCCTTTAAATTGTTGGTTGGTTGATATTCTGGACAAAGGATCGTTCTAGAATCGATGGCAGCCATATTGCAGACCTTACTTTTGAAAAACTTTTATTTCTTTAGTATGAAATAAATCACTGTAGAATGATAATTCGAATAAATCTGAATAGAAATTGTAGGAAAATTTATATTTGAAAAACAGTTGGGCAGTAACTGTTTTAAATATGCACTTGAATTAATTGAATGACATCCATTTTCGGAATATATTGCCATTTTGTTTTATCAACGGATTTAATAAGTGCTCGAAATGCTTAGAGATTCTATGTAACTTATGTAGAACGTTATTGGCATGTTGTAAAATGATTCATTTGACGTTTATAATGAGTTTCAGCTTTTGAGTTTAAAATTTAAATAATATAATGCGTAATGACGAATAACCTAATCAGTTGATTCGTTACTCAGATTTTAGATTATTTACTCTGATTATTTTGATATAATTTATAGTATTTTGTGCATCGTGCACCTTAGTAAATAAATTACTACGTTAATTCATTTAAATATCCAGTTTTATTTGTTCATTTATATCGCTTAATTATTTCCGTTAAATTACTTCTATTACATGCATTTATGGATTAAAACATCAAAACTAAATAATAAAGTTTTTTGCGTTAAATGTTATTTGGGGAGATTTTTTTCAATATTTTAAAGGAAATTACAATGTTTTTGTTCCGATTAGTAAGCTTTCGAATGTCGGTTCCCCGTGATTTTGATATAATTTCTTGGTGACTAAATATTTAATAGAGTGTTTAATAATGAAATTGAACAGAAAATTTCTAAAAATTTCCAATCCTTGTAAGATAAAAAAAAATAAAAAAATCTCGGAATTGGAAAGATTTATTTATTGTTAACGGAATTCTATACTCGATTGTGTATCTTCTAATAAAATCGTAAGCAAGATGCTAATTTCCATTGAAAAAATGCTAATTAAAATGTTATCGATAGCACAGAGACATATTTTTAAAAAAATGCAATTTATTTTCTTTGTCGTAACGATAACCTAATAACTTTTAGGGTTCGTGCCAACCGCCATTTTACCGCGTTTCGACCAGTATTCAGTGGTGGTGGAGTGCTTGGCTGTACACAAGATCGTGAGTTCGAATCTCATAAGCACGCAATATATCAGTTTTCTCCTTACAGGAGCATAACTATTCTTATCGAAATTTTTTAATTTGGATAACTGTTTTTAATGGTTATGTGTGTAAAATTCAATATTTTATTTAATTTTATTTCCTTTTCCCTTATCTAGGTTTATTACCAAAGAAATTATTTTAATTTCTATTTTCTTTCTTCTCATATTTACACAAATTCTAAATTAAAAAAAAATCTTTAAAAATAATTTTATTGTGATAACGGATAAAAAAAATCTTTTTGCAACAGTCATTTTAGTTTTTTACTTAAAATTCTATGTTGTAATATATATTTATATTTATTATATTTCATTGCACACTCATTTCATTGTTTCTATTTTCTAAATACGATAGAATTTCGTAAACTATTTTTTCAAATTCACTACCACTTGATGAAACCAAAAGGCTTCAGAAATACTGATTTAAATCGAAAAACGACTTTTAAAATTCCATACGGTAGAAAATTTTGTGGGAAAAACTTTCTTCAATTGATTCTTTTAACTATTCTTTCATAATGTTATTTTTATAAGGAAAAATATATGAAATGTTTCGATAGTTAAAAGCAAAATATAGTTTAAAATTGAAATAATTATAATTGAAATATTAATGTAAATATTATACGCTTCATGATGATGAACAAAAAGCTGGAGGTAAATAAAATGAAAAGTTCCATTTGACTTTTTTTCCCTGTCAAAATATCGCTAATGATCCATATTTTTGCACTTCTTAAATTATAATTTGTTGTATTTTATCTCAACGTTATTATTTTTTTTTTTTATTTTTTAGGCAATGTTATTTGCTGATCAGTTGATAATAGATTTAATCTGTTAATAGCAAATTTATACTGTTCTAAATTTTGTTCAAATTTTGTTTCGATTCTTTTTTTTTTTTTTTTTTTCCTTTCATTAATTTTCTTATCGCTTCACCACTTTAGATATTAAAATTTTATAACATCGCTTTTATTCAAACTGTGACAGTAATTTTTTGCAGGTGTTTGAATTGTGATGTCGGCGTAAGTTTTAAAATACAATAACACTGATAAAATGTCTTATAAAATATTTAATTAAATCCGTAATATAAATGCTCAGTCTATTTTAAAGTCAAAAATTTTTTCATTCAGGTAATAAGTCGAAGATCTTGAGAAATATAAAGGGATTTACTTTTATTTCAATAAATTTTTAACGCAACTAGTATAAACTTTTTGTCACAAATAATTGAATTAGTTTAATTTTTCTTTTTTCACCCTATAAATTTTGGGATTTTAAATAACATCAAAATGTTTCATGTAGTCCTTATATGAATTTATTTTCTAAGAGCTTCACTGTCCTTTTCTTAACACTCACTACTTTTTACTTGTTAAACTGTTTATCATAGTATGGCAGCTCATCTGATAATTTTTATTATACGTATTTAAATAAGAATGGATAATAATGGATAGTTAATGTATTTATTATGAAATTTCATTTGTAATGAAATAATATAAAAGGAAAAACATGCAAAATACAAAGATTACGGATCCATTTTTCTCATATCCTCATTATGGATGAACATGCTATTATGTGACCGATTGCGTTATCTGATATTGACCCATGTTGACGCTATCTAATCCACGATTCAAAAAGTTTGATTTAAATCGTCGTGTTTCAATGATTAGTAACTTTTGTATTTGCTCGATTCTATCTGGTTTATTACTTGCAATTGCAGAGCTGATGCAAGTCTTTGTCACCAATCTTTCTGGAAGGAAAATTAATAAGAAAGCATGCTGATAAATTATCACATTATGATTGAGGCCAAGAATTTTTATGCCTATTGTGATAAACACATTTTATTCGTTACGAAGTAAAGCACTCGTATGATAATTTTCTATTAAAACAAGCGTTGTGTAAGTCTGAAAAATTAATGGGATATTAGAAATGATTAATGTGGTATTAACAAAGTGTTGAATATACAAGATGTTCATTTTATCTTGTTCCTATAGCTAAATTCCAAGTCGTTTGAAGTAGAAATATACTGCAAATGGAAAACTGCTGTAAATGGTATAAATTATATTTTATGTTTGAGATAATACATATATTGCTGAAAAAAGTTTAAAGTCTAAATTTCCCATATAGTCTGTCGATTATATTATTCGTATTAAGGAAATAGTTTTTAATACTTGACATCTTAAATAAATAAGTAAATAAAAAAAAACTTTATTGCCCTGCCACTCAAACGGAATTCTGTAGCTCATATTAATTGTCTTGAGTATTTGTTGATTTGCGAATTTATCGTGGGGCGGCATTTTGTGATATTCAAAGCTTCATAACTCTATCGATATTAATCTTAGAAGTGTGGAATTTCTTTTGTTTTAAAAGTTAATGTGCTAAAATTATTTTTCTAAATGTGATTTATAGGAACGTGGAATTATACAAAATTTAGATTTCAGAATATTTTCAGAAATTCATTTGATTCAAACAACATAAAATATTCATGATTATTTAGAATTGCATTTGGTAATAAATGTTTTAGACATTAACTATTGGACCATGATTAGAGTAGATCTTTTATATGTGGGTTTTTGTTTCGATTCTTCATACAGTACTAATATTTAGATTCAAATTATGATCATTTGGGAGGAAATTAGCAAACCACAATATTTTATATATATATCTAATGTCGACGTGTGTGTTAAAAGCTGAAATGAAAATAATAATAGTAAATTTTGAAATGATTCCCAGAAAAAAAAATATTATGGAAGTCTTTAAAATAAGCAAGACCAGAAAAACATGTTTCCACAATTACACTTTTTTCTTCTTTTAATACTAATAGAACATTATTGGTCTCAAAATCCGAGTTCGTAAATCATCAATGTCATTTACAAATAAGATATGTAAAGGCATCGGTTGTTAATGAGCTTCAAAGGCACAGACAGCTAATTCTCTTCCAATTCACTTCTTCTAAGGGAAGCAATAAATTAATCATAATAGTTAACTGTTTATTTTGGAGATCACATTTTCAGGTTTTTAAATTTCTGTTGCCTTTTGAATTCTCTATTTCTCTTACTTTCTATTTTTTCTGATGTCGTATTCTTCAAATTCGGGCGGTTATCCTCTATAAATTTCTTGCTCTGAAATAGAAATGAATCATTCGCAAACGAACTCTCATTTGAATTGAATTTGCTGAACCGAATCGCTATTTTCTGAATATTTCATTCGTTCGCGACGTCTACAAATCGAGCTATTTTTATTTAAACTACTACGCGATCCTATTCTCATTCGCGAACGATTTTGTGGATTCAATTATTTTCGTTTGCGAACTATGTAGATTTTGCTATTCCTATTCGCGAATGATTGTTTACATGAAAAGTGAGAAGATAGAGACTGCAATGTCACTCATAAGATTTCTCCCAATGTTTAGTTATGCTTTTTTTTTCCATGATCGTGGATTGGATCCTCCGATCTCAAAGCCAAATCAGCCCAACTCCTTTAAACTTCTATTCTACCTTGCAACGTTATTAGGAAAAATCTTTTTAATTTATTATCACGAAGAAAAAACAGCAGGTAGGGGGAAGGAAATTTATTCAGTGGAGAGTATTTAACAGGAGGATAGGGAGTTAAAATGAATGTGCTTAATTGATACTCTTTTGTGTTTAACCGATACTGTCTGAGATGCAGAATTTCATAATTTTAAAATCACCCTATCTATTCTACATATAATTAATTTATCTTTGAAATCCCAGAATACCGATTAAAAGAGACTGATAAATTCCATTTAAGGTATTTAATTATGTACAACGTTATATATACAATTTTATGTTTCAATAATACTTAATCTGACATTTCCAAGTCACTCGTAACGTAACGAAAGAGCCCCTCATAATAATCTAGTTAAACTATTCTCTCTTTCTAGGTTTCGAACCCTCTTTTCTCCCTCCTCGTTCGCTAATGCGCATGTGTCACGGTATGTCACATTGATCATGTGCAAGCGAGGGAGACATGGTTGCAAATTGCAATCCTCATACAGTAAGCCCGAAACAGATAGATTTCTCATAGTCTATGTAAAAAATGATAGAAAAATCTAAAATTTGAATTCACGATTTCGTGAGATGCTTTAAAATGGTGAATAAAAATGCTTGGCCAGAAAAAAAAATATTTGTAAAAGAAGGCACCGTTAAAAATGTCATTATCCCTGGAAAATTAACTCTAAATAATGTAAAAGTACTTAAAAAGGAAACTGTTAATTATAGCCAAAATTTAAAATTTTGAAGGTGCGATTACTAAGAAAATACCATTGAAATTCCAATCACGATTCTGAAAAACTGAATATTGAATTTGCGTCTATATAATAAAACGGGATAAAAAGTGCTACGATAGAGCAAAGGAGGAATTTATTCAAAATATTAAGGAATATTCTTTTAAATAGAGATATATACACACGGAAATTAGAACAGAAATATGGAAATCATATCTTTAAAAGAGCAATTCTTGTATGTATAAAAATTTATCTCGTGCATTTCGGAAACGGCTCTAATGATCTGGATCAAAATTTATATTTAGAAACAGTTTTGCTTTTCAAGTTTATATATATATAGGTGTCTCTCCTTAAAAAAACTCGATTTTACGCAAATAATAAAACCTTTTTTATAACTAAATATTGACATGTGGCTATCTATACATGAGCTGCCTTAGCACGTCAGGGGTGGAGTGGTGGTTAGGGCTTCGGAATCCCATGCGTTTTCCTCGTTTTCGATCCCGCGATAGCAGTTTCATTAAATTTCGCTTATAATTTTAAACCATCCCTAGGGAAAGTTTTTATTTACTATTTTACAAAAAAATAAAAAAGTAACAAATCTTGTTTGATTTCTTGGGTACTTTCTTTTTTTTATTTATTATTTTACTTTATTACTTTATTTTATTTTTAAAAAATATTCATATTTTTTCAAAAGTTTTCATGTTTTGATAATCATATTACTCATACTATTATAAAAGAGTTATGCCGTTCTGCTCACTGTACTATATCTCTCTCCAGCTTTCTATGAATTCCATAAGATTTGAATTTTAAATTGAAGTGGAAGCGAATAAACTTTAATACAACCATTCATTTCTCTTAGTCGTTATTTCTTCTAAATAAATAATGTTAAAATAATATACGTAACTGCAACATAGACACAAATATTCGATTCTTTCGGAGGTTTTCTCTTTTTATTACGAAAGTCGAAAAAAAAAGTAGCGTATATGCTTAAAAAAACTAAAGACAATGTTCTTTTGTATTTGGCAACGTCTGAAAGAGCATTTCCCGATGCCCACTGCCATCTGCAAGAGAAAGTCAAGTGATTTTCCTTTCTCGGAAAAATCACTTGACCATGTAGAGAATTCTGAGATGGATGATGACATTGTTTTACTTTGCAATCTTTGGCGTTTAACCTCTCATAAAAGTACCCGAAAATCGAATTTTAGGTTTGAATGCATTTTTTTCCCCTGGATGGTTGAAACCAAAATTTGACAAAGAACTCCAATTGTACTCATAAAATCACATACAAAATTTCATAATTTAAGTTATTACTTTTTTGAGTTATTGTATTAACATGTATGCTAAAATGCAGATGATCAATTCTTTAATAGATTTGATTCAAAATTTGAGAAAAATTGACAGTTTAAATGCTAAACCTGTGTCTACCAAATTGTATTTAATCTAGCTTTGTTCTAGTTCTTTACTTTCTAGCTCTATGTTCACTTTTATTCCGACAACTGGACAGACAGACTTTCACTAAATGGGATTTCGTTCAAGATTTGTTAGAAATCTACAAATGTAATACACATTCTAATACATTATATTTCACCTATCGTGTCCAAAGTCTTTTTGATTGGTCGTGTTCAGATAGACAAAAGACGTACCAACAAACAGACATAAGTCCAAAAATGTGTTTTCCATACTCTGGGAGATCTAATATGTGAAGATTCATTAAAGTCTTGAAGTCAAATTTATCGACTATTCAAAACTTTGTATTCTAGAAAATAAAAAATATATTGATATATTAAATTTAATTGAGCATTAATTAAAAGAGGGTCATCATAGAATACACTTTGTAAGGTAAAGAAAGAAAGAAAGAAATGCCAAAAATCTGTAAAAAAAATTCAAAATTTCCCAATTTTTTTATAGTCAGCTGCATTTATCTCTCCTCAACTGACGAAAAAAATATGAAATTCCATATTTTTTTGCTTTTAGCTTTATCATATCATGAAAAGACCAGAAGTACACACACCAGTGAATGTATTTTTAATCAAATACAAGAATTCTAATCTCCGAATATTCGATAACTAACTATTATAATTAATTAAATGCTTGACTATTTATAAAATAGTCAGGCATTTAATTATCCTAAATATCGCAAACCTAAAACAATTTTTAAGATTTATTTGATATCTCAAAAGAAATTTGTTTAATTTTTCATTATGCACTTCATTCATTCGATTTTCCGTGCCGAATTCATTCGCCATTCAAACAAATGATCGTTAATATATTTTTTAAAAAAGGGGGGGGGGACTAGGAAATAAACGCTTTTAAAATATGTATTCCTTGTATAAAATGTATGTAATTTCCTGATTAAAACACAACAACATGTCAAATTAAATTCTGATAGTTGCACTAATGATGTGCGGGGGGGGGGGTGTTATTAATGCTGTGTTTCAGTTTTAAGTGTTAAAAGAATTTTTTTTTTTCGCATTTTTGATTTTCACATCCAAATTTAAATTTTCCCTGGCCATTATCTTTTGATGATAATATAGCCTATGTTCACAATTTCAGCTACTTTCCTATTTTTCTCAGTAAATCCATTTCTTCTGAATTTTATTTCAATTAAAAACAAAAAACAATGATAAAAACTTACAGATTGGTTATTTTTAGGAAATGAATTTATTTTAATTTAGAATAATTCGAATGAAAATGAAGAAATTGTTTTTTTTAGAAAATCGAAAATTTTCCTGTATGTTGTCGTAAAAGCAAAGAAGTGATCATAAGTTTCAAGCACTGGAGGAAAAAAAAAAAAAGATAGGACAGAATAAGAATTTAAGCAAAAATCCCATAGATATTCAAAGTGCGGATATTATAGTTATCAATTGCTTATTGAACTATTTTGAAGAAATGTTTTGTGATTTCGGCAAACCCAAGAATGATTTCAGATAATTCATTACATATTTCTGAAGAGCATTAAAAATCCTATCATAATCAAAAGTGCATTATATTTTTCAATTGGTTAACTATAAAAGAAAAAGATAACAAAACAAAAAAATAATGCAACGGACCAAAATGCTTATAATTGCTCTGAAAGCCAGGCAAACGAAGATTTTTTTCCCCTAAGAATAATTTTGGTTAGCGAGTTGTCGCACATTCTAAACTGTCTTTTAAAGTAGTTGAGAGATAGATTCTCTTTGAATAAAAGTTTAAACTGATGCTAAAACAGCGAAATGACTATCTATGACTATATTCGTAGGCTCATTTTTTTTTCAAATTTATTGATCCCAAATATTAAGTTTCCATTCGTAATGAAATTGATATAAAAGTTCCATATCAACTAACAAAGTTTTTATGGACGTTGTGAAATAATTTATTACATGTTAAAAAAAAAAGAAAGAAAAGAAAGTACCTAAGAAATCAAACAGGTGTTGTTACTTTTTTATTTTTTTGTAAAATAGTAAATAAAAACGTACCCTAGGGCTCGTTTAAAGTTATAAGCGAAATTGAACAGAATTGCTAACGCGGGATCGAACATGAGGAAAACGCATGGGAGTCCGAAGCCCTAACCACCACTCCACCCCGGAAGTGCTAAGGCAGCTCATGCATAGACACATATCAATATTTAGTTATAAAAAAAATGTTTTATTATTTGCTTAAAATCGCGTTTTTTTAGAAGAGACACCTATATAGATAAACTTAAAAAGCAAAACCTTTTCTAAATATAAAGATTGATCCAGATCATTAGAACCGTTTCCGAAATGCACGAAATAAATTTTTATACATACAAGAATTGTTCGTTTAAAGATTTCTTAGTAATCTCACCTTCAAAATTTTAAATTTTGGCTATAATTAACAGATTCCTTTTTAAGAACTTTTACATTATTTAGAGTTAATTTTCCAGGGATAATTTAACATTTTTAATGGTGCCACCTTTTCAACATTTTTTTTCTGGCCAAGCATTTTTATTCACCATTAAAATAATATACGTAACTGCAACATAGACACAAATATTCGGTTTTTTCGGAGGTTTTCTCTTTTTATTACGAAAGTCAGAAAAAAAAAAATTGCGTATATGCGTAAAAAAACTAGCATTTGTTCTTTTGTATTTGGCAACGTCTGAAAGAGCATTGATAACTATAATATCTGCACTTTGAATATCTATGGGATTTTTGTTTAAATTCTTATTCTGTCCTATCTTTTTTTTTTTTTTCCCCCTCCAGTGCTTGAAGCTTAGTATGATAACGTTTTTGCTTTTACGACAACATACAGGAAAATTTTCGATTTTCTAAAAAAACAATTTCTTCATTTTCATTCGAATTATTCTAAATTAAAATAAATTCATTTCCTAAAAATAACCAATCTGTAAGTTTTTATCATTGTTTTTAATTGAAATAAAATTCAGAAGAAATGGATTTACTGAGAAAAATAGGAAAGTAGCTGAAATTGTGAACATAGGCTATATTATCATCAAAAGATAATGGCCAGGGAAAATTTAAATTTGGGAGTGAAAATCGAAAATGCGAAAAAAAAAAATTCTTTTAACACTTAAAATTGAAACACAGCATTAATAACAACCCCCCCCCCCCGCACATCATTAGTGTATCAGAATTTAAATTGACACGTTGTTGTGTTTTAATCAGGAAATTGCATACATTTTATACAGGGAATACATATTTTCCTAAAAGCGTTAAATTCCTAGTCCCCCCCTCTTTTCTTTCTTTTTTTTTATAATAACGATCATTTGTTTGAATGGCGAATGAATTTGGCACGGAAAATGGAATGAATAAAGTGCATAACGAAAAATTAAGTAAATTTCTTTTGTGATATCAAATAAATCTTAAAAAATGTTTTAGGTTTGAGATATTTAGGATAATTAAATTCCTGACTATTTTATAAATAGTCAGGCATTTAATTATAATAGTTAGTTATCAAATATTCGGAGATTAGAATTCTTGTATTTGATTAAAAATACATTCACTGGTGTGTGTACTCTGATCTCTTCATGATATGATAAAGCTAAAAGCAAAAAAATATGGAATTTCCTATTTTTGAGGAGAGGAGTTGAGGAGAGATTAATGCAGCTGACAATAAAAAAAATTGGGAAATTTTGAATTTTTTTTACTAATGACCGATTTTTGGCATTTCTTTCTTTCTTTACCTTAGAAAGTGTATTCTATGATGCCCATCCTTTAATTAAGGCTGAATTAAATTTCATATATCAATATATTTTTATTTTCTAGAATACAAAGTTTTGAATAGTCGAAAAATTCGACTTCAAAATGTTAATGAAGTTTCACATTTTAGATCTCCCAGAGTATGGAAAACACATTTTTGGACTCATGTCTATCTGAACATGATGAATCAAAAAGACTTTGGGCAAGATAGGTGAAATATATTGTATAGAATGTGTATTACATTTGTAGATTTTTAACAAATCTTGAACGAATCCCATTTAGTGATTGTCTGTCTGTCCAGTTGTCCGAATAAAAGTGAACATAAAGCTAGAAAGTAAAGAACTAGAACAAAGAGCTAGATTAAATACAATTTGGTAGACACAGGTTTAGCATTTAAACTGTCAATTTTCTCAAATTTTGAATCAAATCTATTAAAGAATTGATCATCTGTATTTTAGCATGCATATTAATACAATAACTCATAAAAGAAATAACTTAAATAATGAAATTTTGTATGTGATTTTATGAGTACAATTGGAGTTCTTTGTCAAATTTTGGTTTCAACCGTCCAGGGAAAAAAATGCATCCAAACCTAAAATTCGATTTTTGGGTACTTTTCTGGAAAGATTAAACGCATATACGCTATTTTTTGTTTTTTCTCTTCTTTCTTCTTCTTTCTCTGACTTTTGTAACAAAAAGAGAAAACCTCGAAAGAATCGAATATTTGTCTTTGTTGCAGTTACGTATATTATTTTAACATTATTTATTTAGAAGAAATAACGACTGTAAGAGAAATGAATGGTTGTATTGAAGTTTATTCGCTTCCACTTCAATTTAAAATTCAAAATTTATGGAATTCATAGAAAATTGGAGAGAGATATAGTACAGTAAGCAGAACGGCATAACTCTTTTATAATAGTATGAGTAATAATTTATCAAAACATGAAAACTTTTGAAAAAATATGAATATTTTGTTGAATAAGCCCCTAAGTTACATAAAAAAATTTAAGTGAAAATTTTAAACTTCTAATCGATGGTTACCAGTAAAGACTAATGTATATTAAAAAAACTTGATTAATATAAACATGCGTGTTTTGATAAAATTAATAAAATGAATTCCAATGAAAATTATTAAAATGACCTTCAATAAATGAATAATCTGTCAGAAATCGAAATTTCTAAAGCTACCGCTCTTGTGAGGATGAAACGGGAAACGAAATAAAGCTTCATCGCCAAAAATGGTTCTCGAATAAATCTGAAGGAGCTTACGTACGCTGCTTGTTCAGTGGCTTGATCTTGCTGAAGTAGGTGTGGTCTTCTATTGCGCACCAATCAGTGACAAGTTAAGATTTGCTTCTTTAGCTTGAATTCAGAAGCTGCATGTCCGTTTAACAAGGTACTACCATACCATACCATGGAGCGAACTTTGAAGTTGTCGTTTCAAAGATCTGATGGTTTCTTTTAAACAGGTAAGTGATTTTATGAATTTGCTTCATTATTTTGAATCGTTTTATTAGTTTTTTTAGCTTAATGCTTCTAATATTACTTAATAATATAAAATGTAATAGTTTTTACATCCTTTAAATTGTTGGTTGGTTGATGTTCTGGACAAAGGATCGTTCTAGAATCGATGGCAGCCATATTGCAGACCTTACTTTTGAAAAACTTTTATTTCTTTAGCATGAAATAAATCACTGTAGAACGATAATCCGAATAAATCTGAATAGAAATTGTAGGAAAATTTGTATTTGAAAAACCGGCAGTAACTGTTTTAAATATGCACTTCAATTAATTAAATGACATCCATTTTCGGAATATATTGCCATTTTGTTTTAACAACGGATTTAATAAGTGCTCGAAATGCTTAGAGATTCTATGTAACTTATGTAGAACGTTATTGGCATGTTGTTAAATGATTCGTTTGACGTTTATAATGAGTTTCAGCTTTTGAGTTTAAAATTTAATATAATGCGTAATGACGAATAACCTAATCAGTTGATTCGTTACTCAGATTTTAGATTACTTCAGATAATTTACTCTCAGATTATTTTGATTATAATTTATACTATTTTGTGCATCGTGCTCCTTAGTAAATAAATTACTACGTTAATTCATTTAAATATCCAGTTTTATTTGTTCGTTTATATCGCTTAATTATTTCCGTTAAATTACTTTTATTATATGCATTTATGGATTAAAACATTAAAACTAAATAATAGTTTTTTGCGTTAAATGTTATTTGGGGAGATTTTTTCAATATTTTAAAGGAAATTACTATGTTTTTGTTCCGATTAGTAAGCTTTCGAATGTCGGTTCCCAGTGATTTTGATATAATTTCTTGGTGACTAAATATTTAATAAAGTGTTTAATAATGAAATTGAACAAAAAAAAATCTTTAAAATGTTTCAATCCTTAAGAGTTATTAGATGAAAAAAAAATCACCTGGGAATTTGAAATCTCTTAATTGTTAACGGAATTCCATACTCGATTGTGTATCTTCTAATAAAATCCTAAGCAAGATGCTAATTTCTATTGAAAAAAGTGCTAATTGAAATGTTATAGACAGCACAGAGACATATTTAAAAAAAATATGCAATTTACTTTCTCTGTCATAACGATATGGTTTAGCTTTAGGTTTCGTGCTATCCCGCCATAATTTTTATCCCACCATTTTTACCTCGTGATTCGACCAGTGTTCAGTGGTGGTGGAGTGCTTGGCTGTACACAAGATCGTGAGTTCGAATCTCATAAGCACGCAATATATCAGTTTTCTCCTCACAGGAGCATGACTATTCTTACCGAAATTTTTTAATTTGGATTACTGCTTTTAATGGTTATGTGTGTAAAATTCAATATTTTATTCAATTTTATTTCCTTTTCCCTTATCTAGGTTTATTACCAAAGAAATTTAAAATAATTTCTATTTTCTTCTCATATTTACAGAAATTCTAAATTAAAAAAAAAAAATTTTTAAATAATTTTATTGTGATGAAGGATAAAAAAAATCTTTTTGCAACAGACATTTTAGTTTATTTAAAATTCTATGTTGTATTATATATATATTTATATTTATTATATTTCATTGCACACTCATTTCATTGTTTCTATTTTCTAAATACTACAGAATTTCGTAAACAATTTTTTCAAATTCACTACCACTTGATGAAACCAAAAGGCTTCAGAAATACTGATTTAAATCGAAAAACGACTTTTAAAATTGCATACGGTAGAAAATTTTGTGGGAAAAACTTTCTGCAATTGATCCTTTTAACTATTCTTTCATAATGTTGTTTTGATAAGGAAAATATATGAAATGTTTCGATAGTTAAAAGCAAAATATAGTTTAAAATTGAAATATTAATGTAAATATTATAGGCTTCATGACGATGAGCAAAAAGTTGGAGGTAAATCGCAGGATCGTATTAGATTTATCGAAAGTTGTAAATGGGTTTAAGTATTTTAATCTATTTGAGTTCCATGGAATAAATTAATATTTTACGTTCGGTAAAAAGAGGATATGGTCTAGATTTAAAATACGTATTGCTCTGTTAAAGAATGAAGGAATGGCGGATGGTATGGCATTTTGTAAGCGAAGTATGAATTGGCTTTGCTTTTAATTAAAATGCTGATCTGATGGAAGGGATGAAAGTTTAAAATAGTAATGGAGAGTTAGCATTTTTGCATCTCGGATCGTGAAAGGAGTCGCAATATTCACCGTACAGGCTTTCGACAGGAGAAGTACGAAAGGCACTATTGAAATGAAAATTCTATTACTTCATAGCTGTTAAACCTTTCTTTTATTGCTGTGCCGTCTTTTCGGCCCATTGAAATTAAGAAATTTATGAAAACTCGTCCACGTCATCAGAATAGGATCAGATTACAAATCGCATGATTAAAATTCTTCCGCCTAGATTTATTCTGTCTCCAAAATATTTGCCAAAGGTTTTATTGCAAATATGTTATTTCCTGAAATTCTGTCAAACAGTTATGAGAGCCTCTATTCCAAAATCAAAGACTGATTTGACTCTACCTCAAAATTTTCGTCCCATTTCGTTCTCCATACGACGAGAAGGACGATTGAGTTCAGGATGAGAATTTCTGTAAAGATAGTATGCCTTTAGGATGCTTATTCATTAAAATATTAAAGCACATTAACCAACTAATTTCTAGAAAATGACCCTCAAACTTTCAGTATAGCTTATATACTAATAATGTGTTTCAGTCAGTAAGGCACTGTCTTAGCATTTTCTAGACCCGAGTTCGATCCTGAGCTAGTATTTTTTTTTTAAGCCAAATTAGTGCCTCATTAAGACGAACAACTTTTGTACCGAGAGTTTTTTGATGATTGCGATATCTTAGAAGTTAGGGGCTGAAAAGTGATTTTCATGCCCTAATTTTGACTGTTTCTAAAATCAACAATTTATGTTGTCAGGCAGTAGCTTAGATGTAAAGGATCTATCTACCTTTGCCTTCAAGCTTTCCGAGAGGAATTTTTTTTTTTTGCTTGTTTTCTTTTAAAATTATTTCAAATTAATTTACCAATTTAAAAATAGTTTTAAACAATGTATTACATTTTTTATGCGAAAATAAATATTTATTCTAAATTCGTTTATTTATTAATTATTTAAATAAATGTTTATTCTCAATTAAATGTTTGTTTTCAAATTATTTATTGACTATTCTTTGACGCAAGTGATCTGAGCACAGCCTAGTTGCTATCATTACGCTCAAAATCGCTAATGATTCCTTTTTGGCACAAATTGGAAGCTTGTACCTTCGGAAATTGATATTGTGAAGTAAAGTATCAGAGGAAATATTTGTAATTATTTATATTCCAATTTTTACTAAAAAAGCAAATCAAATAAAACATCTAACATTCCAACCAAGTATAAAAAGACTACAGGCATTTTTTTTTTTTTTTTTTTTTGAAATAAAATGAAAGATTTCATGCGACTTTTTTTTCTCTGTCAAAATATTGCTAATGACCCATGTTTTTAAACTTCTTAAATTATAATTTGTTTATAACTTAGTATTTTATCTAAACGTCATTTTTTATTTTTTAGGCAATGTTATTTGCTGATCAGTTGATAATAGATTTAATCTATTAATAGCAAATTTATATTCTTCTAAATTTTGTCCAAATTTTGTTTCGATTTTTTTTTCCTTCCTTTTTTTAATTTTCTTATCGCTTTACCGCTTTAGATATTATAATTTTATAACATCGCCTTTATTTGAAACTGTGACTGTAATTTTTCGCAGGTGTTTGAATTTTGATGTCGACATAAGTTTTAAAATATAATAACACTAATAAAATCTTATAAAAATATTTAATTAAATCCCTAATATAAATACTAAATCTGTTTTAAAGTCAAAATTTTTTTCATTTAGGTAATAAGTCGAACTCGAGAAATATAAAGGGATTTACTTTTATTTCAGCAAAAGGCATAAACTTTTAACGCGACTAGTATAAACTTTTTGTCACAAGTAATTGAATCGGTTTAATTTTTTTTTTCGCCCTATAAATTTTGGGATTTTAAATAACATCAAAATGCTTCATGCAGTACTTATATGAATTTATTTTCTAAGATCTTCATTTTCCTTTTCTTAACATTCACTACTTTTTACTTGTTAAACTGTTTATCATAGTATAGCAGCTCATCTGATAATTTTTATTGGACGTATTTAAATAAGAATGGATAATAATAGATAGTTAATATATTTACTATGAAATTTCATTTGAAATTAAATAATATAAAAGGGAAAGCATGCAAAATACAAAGATTACGGATCCATTTTTCTCATTCTCATTATGGGTTAACATGCTATTATGTGACCGATTGCGTTATCTGATATTGACCCTTTTTGACGCTATCTAATCCACGATTCAAAAAGTTTGATTTAAATCGTCGTGTTTGAATGACTAATAACTTTTGTATTTGCTCGATTCTATCTGGTTTATTACTTGCAATTGCAGAGCTGATGCAAGGCTTTGTCATCAATCTTTCTGGAAGGAAAATTAATAAGAAAGCATGCTATTGTTGATAACTTATCACATTATGATTGAGGCCAAGAATTCTTAAGACTATTGTGATAAACACATTTTATTCGATACGAAGTAAAGCACTCGTATGATAATTTTCTATTAAAACAAGCGTTGTGTAAGTCTGAAAAATTAATGGGATATTAGAAATGATTAATGTGGTCTTAACAAAGTGTTGAATATACAAGATGTTCATTTCATCTTGTTCCTATAGCTAAATTCCAAGTCGTTTGAAGTAGAAATATACTGCAAATGGAAAACTGCTGTAAATGGTATAAATTATATTTTATGTTTGAGATAATACACATATTGCTGAAAAAAGTTTTAAAGTCTAAATTTCCCATATAGTCTGTCGATTATATTATTCGTATTAAGTAAATAGTTTTTAATACTTGGCATCTTAAATAAATAAGTAAATAAAAAAAAAACTCTGTTGCCCTGCCACTCAAACGGAAATCTGTAGCTCATATTGTCTTGAGTATTTGTTGATTTGCGAATTTATCGTGGGGCGGCATTTAGTGATATTCAAAGCTTCATAACTCTATCAATATTAATCTTAGAAGTGTGGAATTTCTTTTGTTTTAAAAGTTAATGTGCTAAAATTATTTTTCTAAATGTGATTTATAGGAACTTGGAATTATACAAAAATTTAGATTTCAGCATATTTTCAGAAATTCATTTATTGATTCAAACAACAAAATATTCATGGTTATTTAAAAATGCATTTGGTAATAGATGTTTTAGATATTAACTATTGAACCATGATTACAGTAGATCTTTTGTATGTGGGTTTTTGTTTCGATTCTTCATACTGTACTAATATTTAGAATCAAATTATGATCATTTAGGAGGAAATTAGCAAATCACAATATTTATATATATAATATATATATATAATGTTGAAGTGTGTATTAAAAGCTAATATGAAAATAATAATAGTAAATTTTGAAATGCTACCCAGAAGATAAAAAATGTTATAAAAGCCTTTAAAATAAAGCAAGACTAGAAAACATGTTGGCACAAATACACTTTTTTCTTCTTTTAATACTAATAGAACAATATTGATCTTTGGCTCTGAGTTCGTAACCAAATCATCAATGTCATTTACAAATAAGATATGTAAAGGCATCAGTTGTTAATGAGCTTCAAAGGCACATACATCTAATCCTCTTCCAATTCACTTCTGCCAAGGGAAGCAATAAATTAATCATAATAGTTAACTGCTTATTTTGGAGATCACGTTTTGAAGTTTTTTAATTGCTCTTACCTCTTGAATTCTCTATTTCTCTTGCTTTCTATTTTTTCTGATGTCGTATTCTTCAAATTCGGGCCATTATCCCTTATAAATTTCTTACCCTGAAATAGAAATGAATCATTCGCAAACGAACGTTCATTTGAATTGAATATGCTGAACCGAATCACTATTTTCTGAATATATCATTCGTTCGCGACGTTTCCAAATCGAGCTATTCTTATTTAAACTACTACGCGACCCTACTATTCTCATTCGCTAACGATTTTGTATATTCAGTTATTTTCGTTTGCGAACTATGTAGATTTTGCTATTCCTATTCGCGAATGATTGTCTACATGACAGGTGAGAAGATAGAGACTGCATTGTTACTCATAGCAAGATTTCTCCCAATGTTCAATTATGCTTCCCCCCCCCCCCAATGATCGTGGATTGGAATGTGGTAGTCAAGTCCATTGGGAGTAAGGCATTTTTTCTTTGAAATTTATTATTTTTTTTACTTAAGGGGCTTCAGACCATCTTTCTTGAAAAGTGATTTACTGAGACGAGTGTATAAAATACGTGTACTTATATAGATTAAATTCATTTTCAAAATATAATTATGAAGCATGTTTGCTGAAAATAAGAAATTATAATGTACAAAAGTTATTTTAAAGGACTCCAAATTTTACTTGCATGATTCATATTTTTTACTTTTTGTTTCAATAAATATTATAAGCTATAGAAGCGTTTTATACATTTAAATCGTAATAAAATAATAGTAAATAATTGACTTATTTATTACTAATTTTGTGACGATCCAATTGTAAATAGTTACTTTGCAGTGATGTCATTAAGATAACGCACTGCCATCCATCTGTTATCCATGTACTTCAAGTCGTTTATGGCCTATGGCATTAGGTCTCTTTAATGCTTTTTCCAATCCAAAGCGTGTAATACGTGTTTCCGAAATCAATTTGTGCAACGGGCAGGTCTATTTTTTGTTCCAACGAAGATTTGAGAAATTGTTCTACTCTCCTTTCAACAAATAACTGGAAGATAATGCCCGTGTCCACCGACACACAATCCATCGATTTTTATTCCTCTAAACAATTGTCTACTCATCCATGTGGCTGAACAAGATAGAGTAAATAGACTGATAAATAGAACACAGACAGATTGGTTAAACGGGCGGAGTTTGGGTTTGACGCTTTTTCAAACCCGGTTTTTTAAAGTAAATTTGTCACATCTGAAAACCGGTTAAAAGAATTCATATTATTATTATGTAAAAATTATTTTTAAACTTAATTGATTTGCAATTCATTCTATGCAACGGGCAGCAAACACATTTTTCCGGCAAAAGAATGTGTTGTTTTAGCATTGAATGATATTGGTTCTTATATGTGGAATGAAGCTGAATATCCTAAACTTAGAATTTCATGAAGTGTTAGGACCGATTCGTATAGCAGCTAAAGGCTCAGGACGACAAGATAACAATTTATTAACAAGTGAAGGTATATTTGAATTTCTGTTAAATGAACTAAAAAATAAGGATGTAAAAGTGAATTTTTCAATGTCATCGCATCTTGATTTTAAATATTTCTATCCTAAGAAGAGTCTATCCTAGTCTAGTTCTTACTATCTTACGAATAATTTCACTGCATTGCGCAGAAAGTAAATTCAGAAAATTTCTTAATAAAACCATCAGGAAAAGGATGAAAACCCTATCTTGGAATGACACAACATTATCCAGATACATAGAACTAAGGAACAAGGATAATTACAATTCTTAGAATATTCGGTTGAGATGAGTGTTCTCATAATTCGATTGAGGATCTCTATATCATTGCCGTTCAGAGCATATTATATTAGCTTGATCGCTTCATCTTAAAGGCAATACATTTTCACATGACTGATTAATATTTTCTTTAAATACCGCGGAAAGTAACCTTTGGAAATTGCTAAGTAAATCACGGTGAGTAGTAAATTTGTCACATTTGAAAATCGGTTTTCCAAAACGCTTACATATTCCTCTACAAAAAAAAAAAAAAAAAAAAAAAAAAAAAAAAAAAAATTATCGTTTGGGACCGATTGCTCAAGCAGCTGAAGGCTTAGGGCAACGAGATGATGCCAATTTTTTTAACAAGTGAAGGTATAGTATTTGAATTTCTGTTTAATGAACTAAAAAAATTTAAACAATGAAATAAGTGAAATTATTACAGTCAACCCTCCTATAACGCGGTGAGTGCGTACCACGTTATATGGAAACCGCGCTATAAGAAACTCAGATTTAACCATACAAACCAGGCTAATTCGTAGCGCGTTCTGTGGAAACCGTCAACCGCGTTGTATGGAAACCGCGCTATAAAACTCAGAATTCGTACAAATCACATCATTCGTACCGCGTTATATGGAGACCAATAAATACAAAAGACAAGCGATATAGACTATCTTTTTAACCCTATCCTTGTTTCTTTTGTGTTTGACATGATGCAAATCTAGGGTTAATAATTACTTTATTATTATTATACTAGAACAATTGAAGAATATTACTTACAGTATTGTGTAATGTTGTCCAATTATAAACCACAAATTAAGCAGCAAAAAGCTAAACGAATGGACAGTGCAGGCAAAATTTTAGAAAGAATTAGTCACCAACGAGACGTACTGTGAAAGAGCTCTGAGACGACTAAAACCGATGCCGTAAACGGCTCGAATGTTTATATAAACATATCCAGTTAAATCCATTCATTGAGTGCACGGAAAGAACTGATGGGAAGTTGTTGAACGGAAACCGCGCTGTAAGAGTACCGCGTTATAAGAGGGCTGTCGCAATTTCAGCTCCGCGTTATAGGAGGGTTGACTGTATACGTTTTAGAAGAACGAATTCAAGAAAGAAGACGAGTAGAATGAACAACTCTTTTTTTGTATTTGCAAAATCCACAAAACATTTCTAGTTCAGCGAAAAAATCTAGTTTATACTTTCTAGTAGATCCAGATATTTTCTTCATCTTCAAAAACTGAAATTAGTAAGTTATGTCTAGAATATTTCCGAATTATTTTTCCGATGGAAACCGATTCTGATGAAGAACAAATCGAAGAAACTACTCATCAGAGTTAAATCTTTGGAAAACCTGGGGAAAAAAACTTACAATTCCAAAGATGCCGAAAGCTCAATTTTCATTATTTGAGGCAACAAATAAAAGAACAGAAAACTTAGATTTGTTATTTGATGCCATGAAAACTATCAAACCAAGCTCAGCAGCCAGTGAACGAGTATTTACGATTTCAGGTGATATTGTGTCCATAATAAAAACAAGACTTAGCCACCGTTGGTGGATGTTTCATGTTATTTAAAATCCTATTTTCTTAGAAGAAATTAAAATGAGTGAAAACAATATAAATATTATTTGAAATTTTTTTTTGAATTTTCGTTATTTTGTGTAAATAATATGTATATGTAATCCTTAATTTTTTTTAATATTCTGACTTTGACTTTGATTCCGTTTTTTGTTATTTTATATAAATTAAATATTTTTCCCTATTCTATTTTTGGACAAAAATTTGAAAATTGGAAATTTTGAAAAACCGGTTTTCGAATTCAATAAGTCGGTTATTGTATAAACCCTAGGCCGAGTGTAATTCCCAGCCCCGGACTTTTAAAATAGGCAAAGTAGACAATTGCTAAAGGCCCTTTAATTTTGGGAGTGTAGAGGGGAGGAGGAGGGGACCTCGAGTATTTTTTGCAGTATTTCCAGAGTAATTGAATTTTGGGCTTTTATCGAATTTATGAATGACGTTGATTGATTGTTTTTCTTTTTATTGCACAAGAGCCAATATTGGCTGAGTTATGTCAAGGCCGGCGTGATGCGTAAGTGATCTTTATGAAAAAAAACAAACAAAAAAAACAATCATGTTTTTGTATCAGAATTGACCAATTTTCTTTTTACCCATGACTTGATATTTTTGCTATTTTGCAGGATCAGATTTATCAGTTTTTCTTTCAATCAATTGTAGATGTAGAAACTCCTCTACATTTTTATGCATACTGTCATTAACAAAATTGGCTGAAAAAGTTATCTCGTTTATGCGTTAATGCGATTTTTCATGCATATGAAGGAACAGACCGACGGATATTCAAACCTTTGAGATATTGGGTTCAAAATCTTATAAGAATTTAAATTTTAGATGCTAAACCAGAGTACCAATTTTTATCTATCTAGCTTTTCACGTTTTGTAGTTATCGGTCTCACCAGTGTTCAAACAGATTTCCTCTCGGGAGATTTCATTTAAAATTTGACAGAGATCTACAAATTTGATCTCAAGTCCATTCATCAAATTTCATCCATCTAACTCAAAGCGTTTTTATTTTATCAGGTTTGATTCCAAAAATATGTTTCTGGATGTGGAGATTCGTTAAAAACTCAAATTCGAATTTTCTGACGATTACGATATCTTCTCTGTAATTTGTATACGTGGAAGTAAACTAAATAAAAATAAAACAATGAAACCCTGAAAATTATCATGTTATAATTTTCGAAATATTACTGAAAAGTTGAAAAACTCCTACAATCAATGGGAAACTTATTTGAGAACAATGATTTGTTATTTATGGATCCACGAAACTCGAGCTTTAGTGGCCATTATAAAATCGCGATTATATAAATATTGGTATAATTTTCAAATCGAAAGGGATCCACTTTCACTTTTTCTACAAAAAAATTAAATATTTTTTCATTCACTTGATGCAAGAGTAGTAGAATTTCTCAGTAAAAGGGATGATAATTATAATCTTGATGTGCAATTTTTAACAAATAATTTACATTTTTGTTTTCATTCTTTCTATCCTCTCCCCCCCCTTTTTTTGACAAAGATTTAATTATTAATGAAGTGAGTTTAGTTTAGTTATATTAACGTCCTGTTTGAAGCAACACTAGGGCTATTTTGGGATGGACCTCGTAATTTTGAACCACGGTCAGATGACGAGGACGACACCTGAGCTGGCACCCCTTCTTCACACCACACCACACCAGCGGGCGTTTGGTCAGGACGGATTTAACGTGCAACAGACCCCCTTACACGACGGTTCTTCGGCGGAATCGGGTCTCGAACCAGAAACCCTCCAGTTCCGAAGCCGAGACCATGCCACCAGGCCACCGCGCCCTTAATGAATTGAGAAAATAATGCTCACTAATTAATCCTTTGCGTTCGGAAAAGTAAATCAATACATAATTATCCATCTAATACAAGGACTTGTTTATTGCTCCGAAAAATATATACAATTGTTTTAAATTGAATTCCCCCCCCCCAAAAAAAAATTAATCTAAATTTTCTTACCTCTCTAGTATTTTAAGCAATCAAGATTGAAAAATAAATAAAATGTCAAAATGATGCACCGCCTTTAAAAGTACCTGACGGAAGCCTTCCAAGTGCAAAAGATTAAAATAAAACTTTTTTTTTTTTTTTAATGACATTAGTTTAACCCTTTAAAGGGCCTTTTTTTCTAGTCATATTATGTTAAGATATTTTTAGGCTTGAAATTAGAATAAGAAAACAGATTCATTTAGCTTATTAGATAAACTTGATTAATTTGGTTAATTAATAATTAAGTAACAAACCAAAACACATCATTTTGTGTAATTTTTTTCAAAATTTTACAAAGGGCACACATACAATGAAATTTTCAATTGCATCACAGTGTTGGGTTGGCTCATTTTATTTAAACTTTTATGCCCGTTAAAAATCTCAATTTTGTTTTTAAAACTCAAATCAATTCATTTTTTGAAATCCATTTTGCCATTGTAATTCAGCTCTAAGCGGCTATGGCAGAGATGGGCCAACTTTTTCAATCGCTGGCCAAAAATCGAAAAAAAAAAAAAAAAAAAAAAAGTTCGGCGGGCCAAGATAAATTTATCTAAAGTTTTAAAAGCAACATAAAAGTATTATAGTTTAAATATGTTAATGAGATGAATGAAATTGCGATTTCATTTTTAAAAGTTACTTATATTGAGGTTCGAAGTGAGATGCACTGATTCTAAGGAATGAGGCTAAATGCTCATCTGTCAGTCTACTTCTGAAATAATTCTTTCTAAGGTTCATTGCTGAAAACACTTGTTCCCATGTATAAGATGAAGCAAACATAGGACTGATTTCTAGGCTTGAGATATTAAATTTGGGAAACTTACTTTCGGTAATGATTTGTTAAACTCTAACTTTTGTGTATTTAGAAACAACTGCTTGAAATGATTGTTAGATTGCAAGCTGCAAATCGACCTCACTGCTTCACAATTTACGTTGAAAGGCATGGCAAAAAGATCCAATTTTGTTTGAATGGCACTGAAATCTTGAAATCTGCGTTCGAACTCAAAATGCAATTTTTCAAGCCATCTTCATAATTCTTAAGCTTCTCTTCATTTACTGAGGGTATTGAATTTAACCTCGGGAAATGAGACAAATCGTTCTTAGCTAGCTGCCCAGCAAACAGATTAAGTTTTAGTTTAAGATATGGGCCCAGATATCGTCGATAAATTGATTTTTCTCTTGTCATATTGTTTCTCTTTGTCATATGAGCATCTTGACATTCAAGTTGCTCATATGACAAAAAAGATCTATGAAAATCTATCTAGTCCTCACAAAAGAGAGTGAGCACCATCACTTAAATACTTCCCAGATATTTTCTTACAAATGGAGCAAGAAATTTCGCGAACATCAATTATTAACGCTGGTTGTAAATGAAAGATCGGTTAATATCCAATTTCAAACTGATATTAAACGATATAGTGATCACACTAAACAAGTATTACCCTTATTATTAGGTGGTTAAAAAAATACACTTGCCAACTGCTCTCTGGTACTTCCTTTCTGATTCGAAGTGGTCTGATTTGTGAAGAATCCTTGAAATCACGAGGTCTTAATTTTTTGACGATTGCAATGGTTTTGTCAAGTGTACTTCGCATTCCAAAGATAAATATATATTTCTCCGTACTGTTTCATCATAAATGTCATCCTATAGGATTTTTCATCTAGATAAAGTCAGGTGAAGCAAAGATAATTTTTATTAAAAATATAAGTGCCTACTGTGGAGGTTAGAAGCAATAGAAGCCGTGTTGCGGTGTAAAATGATAAAAGCAATAACAATCATTAAACGGGTATTTTTACCCATCGTTATTTCTGGAATAAAATTTTTTCTCCCATTCGAAACCGTATGGAATTGCGGAGAATTTTGAATATCTCCGTCGATGACGTGATGCACAAAAAGACTATTTAGCTCGCTTTTGTGAATTCCCCATGCCTATTTTAATACTTCGGATAAAAGGGTTGGGTCTCGCTTAAATCTGGAAAAAACCTCAACGCCTCAAAATCAGACTCGCTTGGTTACTTTTTACAGGGAGTAATTAATAGAAGCCATTATCTTTACCAGACTAATAGAAGTAATTGAAGAGAACCTAATTTCACACCTGTTCGGTTTTTGGGAAAAAAAAACTATCAATGACGGACCAACTGCTGCAGATGTTCGGGTCGGGTCGGGTCGAGCTGTTCAGGAAAAACTAAGACAAAGGATGGGACATCGGTGCTGTATTCATCGAAATAACAAACATTTGATATAGCTGGCAGGACGGCCTGATCTAATTAAACTGAATTCTAATTTTAAAAAGCAATCTTTTTATGCCTTTAAAAAAATTAGTTTTTACAATTTACCTGCAAATGACTCTGTATATATCTTATGAGTGAAAAGATATATACATTTTTTTTTTTTCAAATATATTGAAATTGCACTAATTTAATGCATTTACTGATTATGCAGGAAATTCTTTAGAGAAATAGCAGATAAACTTAATTACTTTTTTGTTTCAGTTTACTATCATTTAAAATAAGTACAAAGCGATATCTTACATTAGGCAAAATAAAATAAATTAATCACTATTACAAGGTAACATAATTCTAAGACAGAAAAATCAAACTTCAAACTATCCAGAGGAAAGAAAAAAAAAAAAAAATTAAAGTCTGTTTTATTTTTCAGGAAACAAGAACTTGTGCTGTGCGTAAACAGCGAAATTAAACACTGGCGAATAGCTATAAAAAAACCACCGCCAAACTTTTAATCACATGGCGTTACTAATCACGTTACTAACAATTCTCACAATAAAAAATGGTATGAAATAAAACCGATAAAAAGAACTATAGAGAGTAAAAATAATTAAAGAGGAACGTTTTGGGAATATTATTTCAGTAGAGTCTGTCTGCAACCGACATAATGATTACTTTGTTAACCATTCTGCAGTCATCGAAGATAAAATAAGGAAGAAAGCTAAATAAATAAACCGACATTTTTAGAGAATTATTTATTATAAAATTCAAATATGGGACATGAAATTATCAAGATTTCCAAATACATACCCTGAAAGAAATCCTTTTGTTTTTTCAGGAATTTTTCATCTTATTTGTTAATTCTACTGGAGTTTCTACTAAAGTACCCGGAGTGGTAATGACTCATCTGATTTTCGTCCCTTGGTTAACGCCACTCGAGAATTCTAGGAACCGACTAGACCCAGATTGAGGCATAATATGGCCGGGAGAATGTGCAGCGACATCAACCCAGAGAGGTATATACAACTTTTGTAAACAAAGTGACAATACTCAATATGTTTAAATCGCTTTTTCCTTTCAGATTCTTTCCTTTTCTTCTCCTTAAATTTAAAAGTAAATCAATGTAGATTTTGAATATCTTTTCGGCAAATTTAATAAAAAATTTTAAATAATTTATTATGCACATTTAAAGCACCTGTTCCAGGGTAGGAGACTGCAGGCTGTGAGCCCAAGTAACTATTCGAATATTCCATCCTCGTCGTTCTGAATATTTTTTCTCCTCCTTTTCAATAGATAACCGTAAGCATCAAAACTATAATTTTAACAGCACATTCCGTATTTATAAAAAATGAATTATAAAAATGAACAAGCTTGAAAAAAAAAATGCCTGAAAAATGTTTAAAGCAATGAAAAAAGGAAAAAAAAAAAAAAAAAGGGGGACCAAGAAAGTGAGAAAATTTAATCTTCAACTAGTTACAAACGATCATTTTAACGCGATAAAAGCAAAAAGTTGTAGCTCTGTTTGAGGTTGCCGGAAAGGAAAAACTGCTATTTCAGCCTCCGCCTTATTACATGAATCTTCCCATGAGTCACTGCAGAGGGGAATATCCTCCCATTTTTCACGTGAGTGGTTTTGCTGTTAGGGGGGAGGAGTTTGATTATTAATTCAATTTCCGTTCCCTCTCGTATCCGGATACAGAAACCGTTCCAGGATCTAGACTCAAATGTCGATTAGAATTATGATAAAAGAACTATTAATAATATATCTAAAACTGCATTTTTAATTATATTATTAAATTAAACTTTTATGTATTTTTAATTACTTTTAATGGAGAGTAACATTTTAACTTTTAATAAATAGACGATACATTTTTAAATTATGTCTCGGACTTAATTATTGTTTGAATTAATGTTATAAGAATCTGTAGCTTAAATTGCTATCGAAATGTTAATTCAATTAATTTATTCTAAAAATAAATAAAAGATTTAAAGCTGACAATTTATGCTGTAATTATTATTCGCATTAAATATAAATAGCATTCGAATTTATTGCATTCGTATTTTTAATTAATAAGATAGTTGGCTCCTAAGAGTTTTCTTGTTTTCTAACCGCTGCTTGAAGTTTGAAGATAAGGGTTGACTTATAATATTCATTTCATATATTTTGTAGCATTTCTTCATTACTTCTTAATCTAAAATTTTCAAAGTATCAATGAAAATAACAATGAAACGATCTTTGATGTCTTCACACACCATATTCCAGTGGTGTCAGCGTTATGAGATGTAAACATCAAATATTTGTACTCCAAGGAGAGGCACACATTGTGATTAATACTACTCCAATTTCAAATGAGGAGCCGCTTAGACCGCAGAATCGTTGGATCATTATTCCTGAAATTGCGGTTGAACTGTCAATAAAAGGAAATGTGCATCATATAAACCACAAACAACCTGCTTGTGACAAAGTGGAAAAAAGGACTCCGTAAAAGACTGGATCCATAAAAAAAATCTACGAGTTTCTATGCTGAAGCCATCCATTCTATTCAATGCTTCATTGTCAAAGACGATTACTTATAGTTCTATTTCACATGAACTATAATTGTCATATTGTTAAAATTTCTCAACATATAACTTCAGTCTTCCTTTCATTTAGAGAAAACTCGCATCATTGCTGAAATAACTTGTTTATAATTAAAGTTCTGATGTTCAGTTAAAGATTAAGATCTACGCTGGTTTTACGAAATTTTATGTTTCTGGAAATTGCTGGGTCATTCCCGGATAAGGTTTTTTAGTTCTTTTCCTCACTGGGTATTACTTGGCAATTTCCAGAGACTGCTATCGGCGGAATGTGATAAAAGGTTTCTTCGTCCATGTCATTATTTAAGGAGATCATGGTGATAGGATCGAACTCTCAGACCGTGCTCCGAATGACATGGTTACAGAGAAAAAGGATAATAAAACGAGAGTGGTGAATCTTATTTAATTTTACTATTGGCATGCCTTTATAGCAGGAAGTGAAGATTTCAGATAATTGTGGTTTTATAGATGATTGTAATGGATCATCTTATCAGATGAAAAGAATAGACGTTGGAACTCGCGTTTTATATTCGATTGTATTTCGCTTCACTCATTTTCTCACCGGGTTTCACTCGGTAATTTTGGATGCCTGGATTCTACAGCAACCCATGCAGTTTTCATCAGAATAGAAAAGATTTGTTTATAATCGTAAATATGATGATCAACCGAATATTAAGAAGGTGTTCATTCTTTTAGCTCTTACGAAACTTTATGTATCTGAATAATACTGGAACTACTACGGGCAGGAGGTATATCCTCTTCCTCACTAGGTTTTATTTGCAAATTCCAGACGACGTTACTTTGCCGAATCTAATGAAAGTACTCGCCATCCAAATGGAAATTTAAGATAAATATTAGCGGAAAAAGCAATCTGAAAATATTACAGATGACACAGTTATAAAGAACCCCGTTAAAAAAAATCATTCATTTATCTATGATAATAAAGACGAATGTGTGTCCGTGTTGGCGCTCTACAGGCCAGACTGTTTGACCTACAACTACCGAATTTAGCATATGTGAACCTCGGAGAAACGGAATGTGCAATCAGATGCGATTTTTAAAAAAATTAATTAAAAATGAAGGTGAAGTTTGGCTTAATTTGGAACTTCCAAAAATGTTATCGCAAGAAAAGTAAATTTTAAATCCTTTCAAAATTTATAAAATTATCTTTAATAATACCAATTTATCAATCTTGCAAATTGTTTGCCGAATTTTAGGAAATAAAAAAATTACAGAAACTGCTAATTTTCAACAATAAATTACATTGTTGCCCTGAAGTTCGATCCGTTTTCATTATTTCATCAACTGTCAGATCATGTGATTTTATTCCATAGGTGAAAGCTAAAAAAGGAGGATTCTGTTTAATATCTGTGTAGTTTAAAAGAGAAATAAAAAATGAAAGTTACAATATCGAGAAATTTTAAAGATAGAGTAACCGCATATTTACGTTTTTAATACTACCTTGATGTCATGGAACTGGTTTCAGTTAGAAAGTTTCTTGGAACACAGCGAGAAGAGCATATGTAAAATAAAGCAACACGCCTTTAATGTCTAGTAATTTCATGGCATCATGAACATGAAGTTATATCTAAACAGTTTAACTGAATTTAAAGAAAACCAATATTCCCCTCGAGCCAGCTGGTTGCCATGGCCGACTAGATTTCCCTGATTGATAGGAAAAAGGTTTAGTAATGGGACTTGACTTACACTAGTAACAACGATTTAAAAATCAATGAAAATTAAACGATGCATCCTTTAATATTTGAGCCAAAATCTTGGAAAAGATAAATATTTACATTTTAAGCTATATAACACATTTTTATGCAATAATAATTTTAATAGTTGCAAGATGAAGTAAAGTTAAAGAGAGCAAAATTATTAAAGATTGATATAAATTTTTATTATTTAATTAAATAATTTAATAAATAAATAATTAAAAATAATAGAAGAAATATCACAGTTATCTAGAAATGCACTCCAGAATGGCAAAGCAGATTTCCAGTCGTAAATGTTTAGTAATGTAAAAATATTTTCTTAAGGAAATCACTAAGACATATTTTCATGATATATTTAATTTTTAGATTGTTGCACTTTGAGAAGGAAGGGAGGGGGGAGATACACATCAATTATACTTGTATGAAGATTCAATACTCCGGTTTAATCATTATTGCTTTATCGTATTTCAGAATCTAGAATCAAATTAAATGTTTTTATTTTAATTACTCTCTGAAAATAATATTTATTTATTCGGCAATTATAATCAGTATTTTTATTAAAAAAATTTATATAATGGGTATAAGTTGTTTCAGTAACATTTAATGTAAATATTTATATATGCGAATTGTAGATATAAACTTCATAAATTAAGCTACTGATTTATGAGCATTTTAATTATTGATAAATATTAATTAAAAAAAACAAATGAATAATTATAAAACGAAATTGTTGTTAATAAAAGCGATTATTATGCATTAAAACTTGCGAATTTGATTTAAACCATCATATTTTTGAAATCGAAGTCGAAAAGTTTTTATGTAGGATTGTATTAAAGATACTTCAAAAAACTTCAACGACAGAGGCCCCTAGCTTCACAGTGATACTTTAGGCAATTTCTGGAACTTGGATTCTTCCTCAACACCATTAAACTAAATGAGCATTGAAGAGACCTATGTTAAATCGAAAAGTTACTGTTCAAAGGAATATTCGGAGATTTCCCATTATTAATGTTCTTATTAAGTTTTATGCCGGCATCCTTGCATAGGGTTAGTGCATCTTCCCCGTGATCTGGGCGTCCCGGGTTCGGATCCCGGTTGAGGCATGATTGTTCTTCATCTGTATTCTATCTGTGAGGTGTGTGAAAGAACCCCCCTGTAAAAAGGGGTTGTGCAAGCGAATGTGTGAGTTTCATCTTCATATGAGCTAGAAGTCGGACTTCTGCTCTCGGATGCTCAGGGGTCTTTACTCTCAGAAGCTACTGCACCCCCTTTCCGTGGCAACGGAGACACGACATCATCATCATTAAGTTTTATGCGTCAGAGTAATTCTAGTAAATTCTGGATAAAGTGTTTAATAATGTCGCCACCAGGATTTATTTAGTAATTTCCAGATATAGCTTTCCGCGGGAATGTAATGAAATGTAGTGCTCTTTATCCAAATCAGAATGTATTGAGAAAAATATTTCAAAAACAAATAACTTGAATACACAGAAAATGTAGAGTTAAAAATATCCTGAATCAATATATAAAAGTGAGTCAGTTATTTGTGCTTACACGATACGGCTGAAATTTCAGGAAGTATGGATTTAATGCAGTAATCATTTTACAGAAAACGGTTAGGGGATGAGTGAGTGATATAACCACAGTCATACGTTGATTGAAATGGACTTTGGATATTGCTGCGTTATTCTCGGTTGAAGGTTCCATATATTTCCTCACCGGGTTTCACTCGGCAATTCCCGGAGTTCGGATTCCTCTGCAACCGATGGGAAAGAAAGCAGTCCTGAAGAGAACTGCATAAATTCAAGAAGAATACGCCGAAACATATATTCGGAGAACTGTATTAATTATAACTGCTTTAATTTTTGATATCTTTGGAAAATGAAATGTCAGTTCGTGATAGGGTGGTTATCGTTTTCCTCATCTGATTGTACTCAGCCATTCAAATAGATTGCTTACTGTGCAATTTATTGAAAGTATTAGCACCCATTTTAATATCATATCAATATCCATGAAACTAGCAGTTTGAATAAGCCCCGAATGAGGTCGGAAAATTGTGAGTGGGATAACCATAGTTATAAAATCAATAAATTAGGCTCTGGAAATGGCTGCGTTATTCTCAGTTAGAGGCTCTATTTATTTCCTCACAGGGATTAACACGGCAATTTCCAGAGCTCGTATTCTTCTGCAACAAATGGAAAAAGATCACTCCTGAAGAAACCTGTGGAATCAAAAGGACGATGCTTAACCAAATGTTCAAAGAATTTTTATTAAGAATTTTTTCTGTTCTTTAAGTTTTATATATTTATATAATGCTGTGTCATTCCTAAATTGGGTGTTTATCCTTTTTCTAGGAGTTTTTACTTAGAAATTTTCATATCTTGCTTTCTGCGCAATATAGTGAAAGTATTCTTCACACTAATCAGAATATATTGAGTTCAACATCGGTGGGATTAGCAGTTTGAATGTGCACTGAATGACAAAGGTCATAATTCGAAAATTAAGGTATAAGTACTGAGATATTTATTTTTAATTATATTGCAGTAAGTGTGGATTTCATGCAATTAAAGTATCAGAGTAATCGTTCATAGAAGGGATGAGTCACATTACCACGATGAAAGGAATGGATTTTGGAAATAACTGTTATTCTCGGTTGAAGGCTCAGTGCATTTCATCACTGAGTTTCACTCGACAATTTCTAGGGATACCAGTCTTTTTCTCAATGTGTGTAAAAGAAAGCGATGAAGAGATTAGAGTAAAATCTAAGAAATTTAAAAAAAGAGAATATTCGGAGAGTTCTAGTTAATCCATGTGTTATTTTTATCTCTGGATAATGCTGGGTCATTTTAGGACAGCGTGTTTATTTTCTTACCCACCATGCTTTACTTAGCAATTTCCAAAAATTGCTTTTAGCGGAATATAGTTAGTTGAATTTGTTCTCAATATGATGCGGTCAAGCAATTGTACTACACTCCTTGTGACATGGTTATAGAGATCACAGATCAGGATGAGAGAACAGTAAATCATGTTTATAATATGTCTTTATTGCAGAATGCCTTTATTACACTAGAAATATTTGGTGTAATAAATAATTCAGATGTTACATCAAGAATGGAATAGACTTAAATGCTGCTGACTTATTCACGAAAGAGGCTTTAATCAATCCCTGACCGTATTTCATTTTTCAAAACGAGGTTTCTTCTACAACACACAGTAAAAGCAATCAGCAACAAGGAAACCAGTTAAAAAAAAACTGTGCTCAGCCGAATATTTGGAGAATTCTTATAATTTTAAATATATTGAAATCTTCATATATTAAAATTCAATAACAGAGAATGCTGCCTTATTTCGAGAATAGTTCTTTTCTCTTTCCTTCATACTATACCTTATTACTGTTTGTTGTGATATAGGTCAATTATCTATCACCTGAATCTGTATTTAATAAGATATATTTGCGGGGAGAAAGTAGTTTGAATTTATTCCGAATTTTGATACCCGAAGAACAGGGAATCCCTTTATTTATGCTTATGTCTTTATTGTTGAAAATGCGCATTTCATATAATAATTATTCCATAGAAGACAATTTCAGGGGGATTAGGAGATTTTTACCGCTGCCGTAAGTTGAAAAGACATTGGAAATTGTTGCGTTATTCTCGGTTGTAGGCTCCGATCATTTCCTCACCGGGTTTAACTCGGCAGTTTCCGGTGCCTGTATTCTTCTACAGCACACGTGAAAGAAATCAGCCTTGAAAAGACCTGTGTGAAATCAAAAGGGTGGCGTATAACCAAATCTTCGAAGAATTTCAACTATTCCTGATCTTTGTTTTATATACTTGTATAATGTTGTGTCATTCATAGATTGGTTTTCTTTTTCCTTTTTGTCAGATGTTTTATATAGAAATTTCAAGTCTTGTTTTCTGCACAATATATTGAAAGTATTCTTCTCACCAGTGAGAATGTCCAGTTCAGTAGCAGTGAGATAAGCAGTTCAATGTGCACTGAATGACAAGGGTAACAATTCCAAAATCAAGGTAGAAGTATTGAGATATTTATTTATGATTATATTTGAGTAAGTCTGGATTTCATGCAATAATCGTTCCAAAGTAATTGGCCATAGAAATGGTGAGTCACATTACCAATATACGATATATTGAATGGTTTTTGGAAATTGCTGCGTTATTCTCGGTTGGAGGTTTCCTTCATCCTTCACCGGGTTTCACTCGGCAATTTCCAGATTCCAAATGCTTCTGTGACTAGTCTAAAAGAAAACAGCACTGAAGGTACCTATCTATAATGAAAAAGATTGTTTTCAACAAATTATTAGGAAAGTTTATCAACACTGCCTAACTTATGGAAAGACTGGAAATTACAGCGTTATTCTTAATTGAAGGCTTCATTTATTTCTTCACCGGTTTGAACTGGGGCATTTCCGGATTTACTGATTCCCCTGCAACAGACGTGTAAGAAATCACCAAAAAAGACTCACGAAATTGCTTCATTATTCTCATTTAGATGTACCTTTTATTAATTATCCTGCTTCAATCGGCAATTTAAGGAGTTAGTAGTCTTATGCAAGTGAAGAAAAAGAAATAAAACCTGAAAAGAAATGCACAAAATGAAAAAAGAATAAACTCAACCAGATATTCGGAGATTTGTAGTCATCCCTGACCTTAAATTTTATAACTCCTGATAATGCAGTGTCATTCTTTATTGGACATTTATACTTTCCCTCACTATTTTTTACTTGGTAATTTTTGGTTACTGTTTTCTGCGCGATTAATTAAAAGTGCTTCTTCATACTGATTTAAGTATATTCTTACCAATATCTACGAGGAAAGCATTTTGAATATACTCCAAATGCCTTAGGAAAAAATCAAAAGCAAGTTGTCTCAAGAGCAAGACATTACTTTATTAAGGCTTGTATTCCAGAATGTGTGGCTTCGTACAACTATTGTTCCGCATCATACGATATATTGAAAGGTTTTTGGAAATTGCTGCTTTATTCTCGGTTGGAGGCTCCCTTTATTCTACACCGGGTTTAACTCGGCAATTTCCAGAACCCGAATTCTTCTGCGACTGTTCCCTATGAAATCAGCACAAAATATACCTATGTACAATCAAAAGGTTTTTCAACATATTGGAGAACGTTTATCAACACTGCCTATCTTAAGAAGTTTCTATGGCCTTCAATAATGCTGGGCCCTTTCTGTACAGGATATTCATGCTCTTCCTCGCCGAGTTTTAATTATCAATTTCCAAATTTGTATAAGGAATCTAGTGATATTATTCTTCTCACATACACAAAAAAAAGTTGTTGGTTTGAATAT
Source organism: Argiope bruennichi (assembly GCF_947563725.1). Taxonomy (NCBI): domain Eukaryota; kingdom Metazoa; phylum Arthropoda; class Arachnida; order Araneae; family Araneidae; genus Argiope; species Argiope bruennichi. Next base: position 72,901,147 of record NC_079153.1, on the reverse strand, counting down.
ACTTCGAATGCCGAGTCAAAATTATCCTAATTCAAAATTTTAGACTAATGAGTAGCTTAGTTATTTATATTTACACAATATAGCTTTATTGCATTATGTGAGGATTTTTTTAAAATTATCATTACGAAGAAGACAGCCATAGAAAGGATGCTTGACACTACCAATGTTATAAGATGAAAATAGAAGAGACTCTGGAAATTACTGCGTTATTCTCGGTTTGAGGCTCCATTAATTTCCTGATCGAGTGTCACTCGGCAACTTCCGGATTCCTCTGCAATCGATTAAAAAGAAATTAGTCCTGAAGACAACTATAAGTGACATAACCCCAGTCAAAAAGATGAATGAAATAGACTTCGGAAATTGCTGCGTTATTCTTGGTTGGAGACTACATTTCTTCACCGTGATTAACTCGGCAATTTCCGGAGTCCGGATTCCTCTACAACCGATGGGAAAGAAACTAGTCCTGAATAGAACTGTATAAATGGAAGAATATGCTGAACCAAATATTCGAAGAGTGGTAATTATAACTGGTTGCACTTTTGATATCTCTGGATAACGAAATTTTATTTCGGGATAGAGTGGTAATCGTTTTCCTCATCGTGCATTACTCAGCCATTTTCGGAGAATGCTTTCTGCCGAATATATTGAAAGTATTCTCAGCACAAATTTGAAATAGATTCATGTGAATATGCTCGAGATCAGTAGTTGGAATAAGATCCAAATGACGTCGTTAAAAATATTTAAAATCCAAAAGCGAGAGCAATGAGACGTTTATTTATTTAAGTTTAGATTGCAGAAAGTATGAATTTTAGACAACAATTGTTCCAAATCGGATGATCCCTGAAAGGAGGAATATTACCAATGTAATAAAAGGAATGCAATAGGCTTTGTAAATTGCAGTGTTATTCTCGGTTGCAGGCTCCATTCATTTCCTCATCGGGTTTCACTCGGTAGTATTTAGAGCTATCAATATTCAACACGTGTGAAGGAAATAAGCTATCAAGAGACCTGTGCCAAATCTACCAGATGAATCTCATCTCAATATTAAAAAAAATTTCCGTTATATAAATATCTCTGGGTAATCCTCGGATAGAGAGTTTAATTTCTTACTCATTTTGTTTAACGTAGCAATTTTCAAAGGTTATTTTCTGCGGAATATAAAGAAAATATTAATCACTCATGTCAAAATTTATTGTTCTAAATAGGAAGTGATTAAGGTATTACGTACTTTGAACGACACGGTTATAGAGATCTCCGATCGAATTTTGAGAACAGTAAGCTCAACTGACTATGCTAAGGATTTTAATTATTCTTGATTTTAAGTTCTATAAATATTGTTAAGTAGATATAAAAATTGTTGTGTCATTCCAGGATAGTTTTCCTTTTCCTGATGGTTTTATTAAGATATTTTCTGAATTTTATTTCTGAGCAATGCAGTGAGTCCTTTTTATAAATGAGAATATAATCAAATCAATAGCTGTGGGACATGCATTTTGAATTTAATCCGAATAACAAGGATAAAAATATTTCAAAATGAGCGTTAAGTTCTAAAAGCTCTATTCATTTCTTTACCGTGTTTCATTTTCTAGAACCTGATTTCATTTTAAACACATACAAAAGAAATCATCAATAAAGAAGACTGTTTAAAATGAGGGAAAAAAAATTTGGGCTCAGCAGAATATTCGGAGAATTCTTATAAAAGACAAATAATGCAATGTTAGTTCATGAAAAGTTCTTTTTTGTTCTCTTCATGCCTTATTAATGTTTGTGGAAATACAGGTAAATCATCCATCACTTAAATTAAAATTTAATAAGATTGATTTGACAGAGGGAAAGCAGTTTTAATATATTGGAAATGACGAGTTTAAATACCCGTCGAATAGTGAATCCTTTTATATATTTATGTTTATAATATGTCTTTATTGTTGTAAGTGCACATTTGATATAGGAATCATTATATAGAAGACGATTTCCGGAGGAACTGGTGATTTTTACCGTTGTTATAAGATGAAAAGACATTGGAAATTGCTGCGTTATCCTCGGTTGAAGGCTCCATTCATTTCCTCACCGGGTTTAACTCGGCAGTTTCCTGTGCCTCTTTTCTTCTGCAACACACGTGAAAGAAATCAACCTTGAAAAGACCTGTGTGTAATCAAAAGGGAGGAGCATAACCGAATTTTCGAAGAATTCTAACTATTCCTGGTCTTCAAGTTTTATATATTTGTATAATGGTGTATCATTCCTGGATTGGATGTTTATTCTTTTCCTCAGATGTTTGCAATAATCGTTCCAAAGTAATTGACCATAGAAAAGGTCAGTCCCATTACAAATATACGAATGGAATGAATTTTGGAAATAGCTGCATTAATCTCGGTTGGACCCTTCCTTCATTCTTCTTTGGGTCACACTCGGCAATTTCCAAAATCCAAAATGCATCTGAGACTTATCTAAAAGAAAACAGCACTTGAAGGTACACATACACAATCAAAAAGATGGTTTTTAACCATCAATAATTAGAACGTTTATCAATCTGCCTAACTTCAAGAAAAACTTTGGAAATTACAGCGTTACTCTCGATTGAAGGCTTCATTTCTTTCTCCTCCCGGTTGAACTCTGCTAATTCCGGAGTTCAAAATTAATTTGCAACAGACTTGTAAGAAATCAACGAAATTGACTTTCTAATTTGCTGCGTTATTCTTAGTTGGAGGTCCCATTTTATTTAATCAATGGTAATTAATCTTCTGCAATTGAGGAAAAAGAAATCAAACCTGAAGAGAAATGTGCAAAATTAAAAATACACTCAACCAGAAGTTCGGAATGTTGTAGTCATCCCTGACCTAATATTTTATATTTCCTGATAATGCAGTGTTATCTTTTATTGGACATTTATATTTTCCCTCACCGTTCTTTACTCGATAATTTTCAGTGACTGCTTTCTGCGAGATTTATTAAAAGTGTTCTTCATACAAATTAGAGTATATTCTACCAATATCCCCGAGAAAAGCATTTTGAATATACTCTAAATACCATTGTAGAAATCAAAATCAAGCAGCCACAACAACCAGACATTACTTTATTTAGACTTGTATTGCAGAATATACGGACCACGTACAACAGTTGTCATGCATCAAACGGTAACCGAAATGATGAGTGACATTTCCAGTGTACTAAGATGAATTTAAATGACTTTGGAAATCGCTGCGTTATTCTCGGTTGGAGTATTATTTATTTCTTCACCGGAACTAACTCGGCGATTTCCGGATTCAAGATTCCTCTGCAACAGATGTGTCAGATATCAGTTGAAATTACTTTGGAAATTGCTGCGTTATTATCGGTTGGAGACTCCATTCCTTTCCTCACAGGATTTCACAAGGCAATTTCCGAGGCAGATGGGAAAGAAATCAGACCTGAAGAAAGCTGCTAGATAACTATGAGAATACACTCAACCTAATATTCGAAGAATTGTATTTATGCATGGATCTTAATTTTTTATCTTTGGATAATGCTGTGTCACTTCCATATATAGTTTTTATTCTTTTCCTTACCGTGCTTTACTCGGCAAATTTTCAGTAATTATTTTCTGCCCGGTGTGTTAATGGTATTCTTCGTATAAATTTGAATATATTCTTTCCAATACTTGCAAGAAAAACATTTTGATTTTACACCAAAACATCTGCGTTATTCTCCATTGGAGATTACAATAATTTTCTCACCGGGGTTTCACTCGGGTTGCATCTTCAATAGATGGGAAAGAAATCATTCCTGAAAAAGCCTGCATGAAATCAAGATGAATACAGTCAACCTAATATTCGAAGAATTTAAAGTATTCATGGTTTCTATTTTTATATCTCTGGAAAATGTATCATTCCTTTATAGGATGTTTCCGCTTTTCTACACCGTGAATTACTCTGCAACTTTCAATTATTGATTTTATCGTAATATATTAAAAATATTCTTCACAAAAATTTGAACATATCCTTGTCAATATCCGTTAAATGAACAAATTGAATATGCTCCGAATATCCCGAAAAAATATCCAAAATCAAGGAGAAGCCAGACATTAAATTGTTTAAGCTTACATTGCACATTGTGTGAATTTCATACAACACTTATTACATATCAGACGGTTGCCGAAAGGAGGAGAAACATTCTCAATGTACTAACTTGAATTTAGAATACTTTGGAAATTGCTGCGTTATTCTCGGTTGGAGGCTGCGATCATTTTCTGACCGGATTTGACACGGCGATTTCCGGAGTCATGATTTCTTCGCAACAGACGAGTAAGAAATCAATAGAAAAGAATTTGGAAATTGCTGCGTTATTCTCGGTTGTAGGCTTCATTTATTTCTTCACTGTGTTTAACTCGGCAATTTACAGGTTCCATAATCTTCTGCAATTGACTGAAAAGAAATCAGACGTGAAGAGAAATGCATAGAAGGAAGAATTCATTCAATTGAATATTCGATGATTTGTGGATAAACCTAACCCTATATTCTATACATCTTGTTAATGTGGTGCCACTCCTTCATTTTAGATTTATACTTCTCCTGATCGTGCTTTATTCGGCAGTCTTCAGTGATTACTTTCTTCGCGATTTATTAAAATTGTTTTTTAATCCAATATGATTATATTCTTACCAGTATGCGTCTTAGAAGGATTTACAATATAGTTTGAATACCGTTGAAAAAATCAAAATCAAGGAGCCGCAGACGCCAGACATTATTTTATTTAAGCTTATATGAGAGAATGTGAATTTCGTACCACAATTGTCCTACTTCAGACTGTAACCGAAATGATGAGTGACATTACCAATGTAATAAGTTAAATCGAAAAGATATTGGAAATTGCTGAATTTTCCTCGGTTGGTGACTTTTTATTTCTTCACCGGGTATAGCATGCTATTTCCGGAGTCCGGAATCGTCTGCAACAGATGTGTAAGAAATCGGCAATGAAGAGATCTACGTGAAACCTAAAAGATATAGTTAAATTAAATATTCGGAGAATTCTAGCTATTCAGTGTTTTATTTTATTTCTGGATAATGCTGGGTCATTCTCAGATAGGGAGCTTTTTCCTTGACTCATTGCTTTACTTAATTTCCAGAAATTGCTTTTCCTGGAATATAGAAAAATACTCTAAACACAAGATTTATTGTTCTAAATACGAAGCGAACAAGAGCTATTGTAGTATACCCCTAATGATCTGGTTATGTAAATCTCCACTAGTGACATGAGAACAGTAAGCTCAACTGAATATTTTAAGAATTCTAATTATTCTTCATCGTATGTTCTAATTATTCTTCATCGTATGTTCTATATATCTAGATAATGTTGTGTCAATTACAGATAAGGTATTTATACTTTTCTGACAGGTTTTAGATAGAAATTTTCTGAATTTATTTTCTGCGCAATGCCATGAAAATATTCTTAGACAAATCATATTATATTCATATCACCAGTTATAACACAAGCATTTTGAATGTACTCCAAATAATAAAATGAAAATATTTCAAAATCAAGGTGCGAGAGCAGTGAAACACTTATTTATTTATATATTGCAGTAAGTGTGGATTTCGGGCAATTACTGTTTCAAAGTATACGGTTATATAAAAGAATGGATGACACTACCAAAGTTAAAAGATGAATGAATAAGACTTGGGAAATTGCTGCGTTATTCTCGGTTGGAGATTCTCTTTATTCTTCACCATGTTTCACTCAGCAATTTCCTGAACCTGAATTCTTCTGCGACTATTCTGAAGAAAACCAACGCTGATGGGCCCCATGTGCAATCAAAAACATGGATTTTTAACGAATTATTTGGGAACATTTATGTAGTTTTATGCCTTTCAATAATACTGGACCATTCCTGTGTATGATGTTCATGCTTTTCATCATCGAGTCCCATTTAACAATTCCCCAAATTATGATTCGTGTTCTAGTGAAATTATTCTTCTCTGAAAAAACAACAACAACCCCAATTTGTTAAGATTATCGAAGGAACAAGGAGTTTCAGTATACTTCAAAAGCCGAGTCAAAATTATCCCCATTCAAGATTGCAGAACAGTGAGTTGATTAGTTATTTATATTTACACAATATAGCTTTATTGCAGTAAATGGGGATTTCTTGTAATTATTATTCCAAAGAAGACGCTCATAGAAAGGATAATCGACACTAGCAATATAATAAAATGAAAACGGAGAAAACTCTGGAAATTGCAGCGTTATTCTCGGTTGGAGGCTCCATTCACTTCCTCACCGAGTTTCACTCGGCAATTTCCGAAGTCTGGATTCCTCTGCAGCAGATGTGAAAGAAACCAGCCCTTAAGAGACCTGCATGGAATCAAGAATAAGTTCAATCAAATATTCAAAGGATTATAATTATTCATGGCATTAATTTTTGTGTTTCTGAATAAAGCAGTGTCATTCTTTCCTAGGGTGTTTATATTTATCCCTTTTTACTATCGGTTTATACTTTTTCTTACCGGACCTTACTCAGAAATGATCAGTGAGGCATTCCTTTTGGCCTATATTGCAGCAAGTATGGATTTCTTGCAAGAATCTTTCCAAATCAGACGGTGTTAACGAAAGGGTGAGTGGTTTTACTTGTGTAAAAAGATGAATGGAATGGACTTTGGAAATTGCTGTGTTATTCTCGGTTCGAGGCTCTATTCTTTTCTTCACCAGTTTCACTCGGCAATTAACAGAACCATCAATCTTCTTCAACACATGTGAAAGAAATCATCAATAAAGATATTTGGGTAAAATCTAAAAGATGCAAAAAAAAAGAAAGCATTCTGAAAATTCTAGTTAATCTATGTCGTATTTTTAACTCCGGAAAGTGATAGTTTATTCTCAGATAGTGTGTTTATTTTATATTTTTCCTTACTGTGTAGTATTTAGCAATTTTCAAAGATTACTTTTTACGGAATATAGAGAAAGTGTTCACTCAAATCTGAATATGTCCTCAATATGATGCGATCAAGCAAATTTTTATTGACATGGTTATAGAAATCATCTACCAGGATGAGAGAACAGTAAGTTATTAATTTATTCCTATTTGTAATGTCTTTATTTCAGAAAGTGTTTATTACACCAGAAATATCTTTTGCAATAAATGATTTTAGCATTGTTATAATAAGAATGGAGTAGATGCTAAATTGCTGAGTTATTCTCGGTGGTTGCTCTAGTTGTTGCTTTAATTGCTTCTTTTTCCATTTTCTTAAGCCTGGTTTCTTCTAAAACACATGTAAAAGAATTAAGCAATAAAGAATCCTTTTAAAATTAAAGACAGGAGTTCAGGTCAATATTCAGAAAATTCCCATTTTTTGACGTTTTTTTGAAATTTTCAATGGATAGAGAATGCTGTGTTAATTCGCGAAAAGTTTTTCCTTACACCATGTTCCTATTTGTGGGATTATGCTTAAAACATTCTTTATCTGAATTAGAATTTAATAAAACCAACTTGAGTTGTGAAAGCAACGTCGAGTTGAAATATTAGAAGAACAGTGAAGCTTTTATTTATTTGTGCTTATAATGTTTTTACTGGAGTAAGTGAGCATTTGATATAATTATTGTTCTATAGAAGACGATTTCCGAAGACTGGATGACTTTTTACCATTGTTATAAGATGAAAAGACTTTGGAAGTTGCTGCGTTATGCTCGGTTGGAGGCTCCATTCATTTCCTCACCGGGTTTAACTCGGCAATTTCCGGAGCCTGTGTTTTCTAACACACGTGAAAGAAATCGGCAATGAAGACATCTGTATATATAAAAAAAATATTGTTCGACCGACTTTTCGGTGAATCCTGATTATTCCTTTCTTCAATTTTATGTATTTTTGTAATGCTGTGTCTAAGATTAGGTGTTTATCACATTTCTCAGAGGTTTTACTTTTGAATTTTCAGACTTTTTCATTCTGCGCAATGTAGGGACATTATTCAACTGATAAATCAGAATATATTCATATGAATAGCGGTGTGACAAGCAGTTTGAATTTATTCTGAATGATTATGCTAAAAAATACAAAATCAAAGGGCTATAGAGTACCGAGATGTTTTTGATTATATTGCAGTAAGATTTCACGTAATTAATGTAAAAATATAGATGATCATAGAAAGGATGAGACATATTATCAGTATATGATGCATGGAAAGGATTTTGGAAATTGCTGCGTGATTTTCGGTTAGAGGTGGCGTTCGTTTCCTCACCGGATTTCACCCCTCACTTTTGTACAATTAAAAAGATGTCTCCCAATAAACTATTATGAACTTTTATCGGCATTGCTAATCTAAAGGTTTTTTTTTTTTTTTTTTTTTTTTTTTTTTTTGGTATTTCAATAATGCTGGGTCACTTCTAGATAAGGTATTCATTCTTTTTCTCTCCGAGTTTTAATTAGCAATTTCTAATTTTGGATTAAGATTCTAGTAAGGGGAGTCAAAATTATCCCAATTCAAGATTATAGAACAGTGAGTAAGTTATTTATATAATATGGCTTTATTGCAGTAACTGGAAGTTTCCTGCAATTATTATTTCGAAGAAGACAGTCACATAAATTCATTGCCATTGCCAATGTTACAAGATGAAAACGGTAGAGACTCTGGAAATTGCTGCGATATTATCTGTTGAAGACTTCCTTCATTCTACATTGGGTTTCACTCAGCTATTTCCGGAGCCCGGATTCTTTTGAGACTGTTCTACGTAAAGCCAGCACTGCAGAAACCTATGTACTATCAAAATGATAATTCTCAAACTATCCGGAACGTTTATCAATATTGCTTGTCTTAATTTCTTTTTTATCTCTGAATAATGTACCACTTTCTCGGATTGGATGTTTTTTTACTCATCGGATAGTCTTTTTTGACTAAGATAGTTCTTAAACATACAGTTATTTTTACATTTAAAACGATGAAGTCGTATAAATCAAGAGACAGAAAAATATGCCTGAGGAACAGTGCGGTATGGATTCAGAATAAAACTACAACATTGCTATTCACAAAAGATAAACTCAAGGGATTCAGAATAAAGCTCGTTACCAGTTAAAATAGTATAATAAATGATTACGAAATACTCTGGGACAAGACGCAAGATAAAATTTAAATAAATATTATTCACATATCTTCAAAAATACAAATATATCCAAACTTAATCCCAATCCATTGAGGGTGATTTATTCTTGAAACATTTGCAAAAGTGAAAGTTTTCCCAATAGGTATTTTAAAATGACCATTAATATTCTTAATATAACAACTCTAACATTGTCATTCTTTCCAGATTTGGATTTCATTCATGTCACATAATAGGCGAACAGTAGCGGATATTTTGTCCCCTGAATTAAAACAAGATCATTTAACCCTTTAAATGGCCATTTTTTTCTAGTCATATGTTAAAATATTTTTAGGCTTCAAATTGGAATAAGAAAAGGGATTCATTTAGCTTATTAGATAAATTTAATTTGATTAATTAATTTGGTTGATTAATAATTAAGTAACAAACAAAGACACATCATTTTGTGTGAGATAAAGAACTGAAGCATCTAAGTTTCTGTCTTTCTAAAAAAATTTGTCAGAACTTATGCCAACCTACATAATTTCATACAAAGATTGATAAATTTGGTGGGAAGCATACTTCCCACGGCCCTAGAAAGGGTTAAATAGAGATATTTGGAAATGGTTCTTCCCATTTAACCCTTCATTGTAAGGAATTTCAACATTTCTTAATACCCATTTCAAAAGCTTCGTTTCATTTGCTGTAATAATTCTTTTTAATATAGTAGGCTGGGTATTATTTGTTAAATTTCTTCCTTGAATACCAGTTATGAAACCTCTAGTTAAGAAATGGTAAAGAATCAAAGCATCTAAATTAGATACATCAGAATGATTAGTGTTTCATAAAGGTTGCAAATTTATAGCTTCAATCTGAGTTAAGATGGTAGTTAATTCTTGAAATGTTAACTTTGTTTCACTGATCACTCTTTTCAAATGATGAAATACCCGATTCTTACAAATCATCAAAATGGGTGGAAGCAAGTTGAATAATTTTCCATCACGGTTTGAACCAACTAAATTAGAATCAGTTCATTTCTATTAGCTTAAAATAGAATATTCAACAATTCAGATAATCTTCTTTTCACACCAAAAAAATCTGTACAGTTATCTGAAAATAAATATTTAGGCGTTCTTCACCTGGATATAAAATTCCTAAAAGTAGCCATAAAGTAATCTGTAGTTAAATCACTAACTGCTACAATGTGGTAAACATACAAACTTTCGTCTTTTTTTTTTTCCAGTAAACATAAAAGAAAAGCCACATAAGACAATTTTTGTCTTAAAGCAATGATCTTTCTAATATTTTAAAATTACAGCAGTAACATAATCAGTATTTGTGCTAAGACATGATTTTTTTAGAGTAACTCTGTTTTATTAAGTTTCTCATTAGTTGATAATTTGAGGACAAATTTATATCTACGACAAATAAATGAATTTATAGATAAAATGATGAGTTTTCTTCTGTTTACAACCCAATAACTTTGCTTTAAAATATTAGATATTAAACCAGGATTTGCATGCGTATAAGTTTTGATATTGTATTGCAAATAAAAACAATCCTATGTTGACCTAGAATAATTGTAGGATGTTTAACATTGAAAGTCAGTTAAGAATTTTGAAAACGTACGCCTAGATGTAAATAACCATCATTACCTAAAAAGGAGTTAGAGAACATAAAACACTTTTAAGACTTATTTTTGAGCTATCTCACAGGTCACCTTCAGAGATGTAAACTGTTTTTGACAAAGGTGACTTCATAAATACTGGAAATATTATACCAATCAACAATGGAGCTATATTCTATCAGAGCAGAATCCTGCTGATAATCGTTTTCGAGGAGTTGATTTTAAAACTCCTTTAGAACGGATACCTCTGATGGCATGGGTCATCAGTTTTAGTGTTAGTTACGATTCAAAATGGCCTTTTCAAACTTCTGATAGACTTCTGAGACTCATATTGATGCAACTGCCGCATCTGAACAACAGGCGAAAACTATTTTTTTCTTTTTGTATTATTGCCAATTTGTCCAATGACAATAAAAGATAAAAAAGACTTTGGAAATTGCTGCGTTATTCTCGGTTGGAGGTTCCATTCTTTTCCTCACTGGGCTTAACTCGGCAAATTCCGAGTTCGGATACCTCAACTACTGAGTGGAATGAAATCAGCCTGAAGAGACTTGCATAAAATCAAGAAAAATACAGTCAGCCTAATATTCCAAGAATTTTAATTTTCTGTGGTTTTAATTAGAATATCTCTGGGTACTGTAGTGTCATTCCTTTATAGGGTATTTATCCTTTTCCTCATCTTGAATTACTTCACAATTTTCAATTATTGATTTCTGCGCAATGTAACGAAAGTATTCTTCACTCAAATTTCAACATATCGTTGTGAATATCCGTGAGACAAGGAGTTTGAATTTGTTCCAAATGTGTCGTGAAAAATACAAAATCAAAGAAAGGTGGCTGTCAAACATTAAATTATTTAGGTTTACATTGCAGAATATATGAATTTCCTACAATATTTGTTATGTATCAGACGGTCACCGAAAGGACATCTGACATTTCCAAAGTACTAAGTTGAATCTAGAAGAATTTGGAAATTGCTGCGTTAATCTCGGTAAGAAATTTCATTTAATTCTTCACCAGATTTAACTCGGCGATTTCTGGATTCCTCTGCAACAGACGTGTAAGAAATCAATAAGAAAGACTTTGGAAATTGCCGCGTCATACTCGGTTCGTGGCTTGATTTATTTCCTCAACCGGTTTCGCTCGGCAGTTTCCTGCGTCTGGATTCCTCTGCAACAGATGGGTAAGAAATGAATGGAAAAGATTTTGAAAATTTTTGCGTTATTCTCGGTTGGAGGAATGTTTCAAAAACTGAAAAGCAATTTTTTATTGATTATAAGTAATAAATTATTCAAATTATTTTATTAGAGCATCATGTTATTTATTTATTGAAATGGTCGAAGGTTTGAAAATTATTTTCTTATATAACAGAACTTAATTTCCTTTATCATGTTCTATTCAAATGATACTTTGGGACAGATTTTAAAGACAATATTTTAGGAATCTGAAAATGCATTAGTTTTTCATGATTAGTTGCACAAAGTAATCTAGTTTCATTTTCTTTTCAGATATATAGGTTCAGGTATACAGGTTCATAGAGGCAAATTTCAAAATGGCCTTAATTCGCTTTTAATGTTCGTTTTACGGTACTTAATTGATCACTTTTTCTAAAAACTTTCGCAGAAAATTTCATGCTCTTAAAATTTCTAAATGATTAAGAATGGGGGTAAAGTAATTTAAAAATATTTTCTTAAAGAAATCAATAATTTTACAAAATACTCAATTTTTAGATTGTAGCACTTTGAGAAGAATAAGGGGGAGGGGATTCAGATCTTCATACTGTGGTTTAATCATTATTGCTTTATCGTATTTCAGTACCTAGAATCAAATTAGAGACGATTTCCGGAGGAATCCGGGATTTTTACCGCTGCCGTAAGTTGAAAAGACACTGGAAATTGCTGCGTTATTCTCGGTTAGAGGCTCCATTCATTTCCAAACCGGGTATAACTCGGCAGTATCCCTTGCCTGTATTCTTCAGCTGCATACGTGAAAAAAATCAACCATGAAAAGACCTGAGTGAAATCAAAAGGGTGGCATATAACCGAATCTTCGAAGAATTCAAACCATTCCTGATCTTTAAGTTTTATATATTTGTATAATGTTGTGTCATTCCTACATTGATTTTTTCTTTTTCTTTTTCTTTTCTCAGATGTTTTATTTAGAAATTTTCACGTCTTGTTTTCTGCGCAATAAAGTGAAAACATTCTTAACGCCAATGAGAATGTCCAGTTCAATAGCAGTGAGATGAGAAGTTGAATGTACACCGAATTACAAGAGTAACAATTCCAAAATCAAGGTAGAAGTACTGAGATATTTATTTATGATTTTATTTCAGTAAGTCTGAATTTCATGCAAGAATCGTTTCGAAGTAATTCGCTATAGAAAAGATGAGTCACATTACCAATATACGATATATTGAATGGTTTTGGGAAATTGCTGCGTTATTCTCGGTTGGAGGCTTCCTTCATTCTTCACCGGGTTTCACTCGGCAATTTCCAGATTCCAAATGCTTCTGTGACTATTCTAAAAGAAAACCGCACTGCAGGTACCTATGTGTGATGAAAAAAGATTGTTTTCAACAAATTATTAGGAACGTTTATCAACACTGCCTAACTTACGGAAAGACTGGAAATTACAGCTTTATTCTTGATTGAAGGCTTCATTTATTTCTTCACTGGTTTGAACTCGGGCATTTTCGGATTTAATGATTCCTCTGCAACAGACATGTAAGAAAACAACGAAAAGACCTTCAAAATTGCTGCATTATTCTCAATTAGATGTTCCATTTATTTAAACATCGGAGTTTCAATCGGCAATTTACTCGTAGTCTTGTGCAAGTGAAGAAAAAGAAATAAAACCTGAAAAGGGATGCACTAAATGAAAAAAGAATAAACTCAACCAGATATTCGGAGATTTGTAGTCATCCCTGACCTTAAATTTTATAACTCCTGATAATGCAGTGTCATCCGTTATTGGACATTTATACTTTCCCTCACTGATCTTTTAATCGGTAATTTTCAGTTATTGCTTTCTGCGCGATTTTTTAAAAGTGTTCTTACAAAATTGATTATTTTCTTTCTAATATTATCGATAAAATCATTTAGAATTTATTCCAAATGCCATTGGAAAAATCAAAATCAAGAATCCTCAGCAACTAGATATTATTCTGTTTAGACTGCAGAATATGTGGACCACGTACAACAGTTGTCATGCATCAGACGGTAACCGAAATAATGAGTGACATTTCCAATGTACTAAGTTGAATTTAGAAGACTTTGGAAATTGCTGCGTTATTCTCGGTTGGAGTATCATTTATTTCTTCACCGGATTTAACTCGGCGATTTCCGGAGCCTGAATTCCTCTGCTAAAGACGTGCAAGATATCAGTTGAAATGACTTTGGAAATTGCTGCGTTATAATCGGTTGGAAGCTCCATTTATTTTCTTACGGGATTTCACTGGGAAATTTCCGTGTCCCCATACCTCTTCTAACAATGGGAAAGAAATCAGTGCTGAAGAAAACTACATAATAACTATAAGGATATGCTTAACCAGATATTCGAAGAATTGTTTTCACGGATTTAAATTTTTATAGCTCTACTGTAATGCTGCGTCACTTCCTTATAGGGTTTTTATCCTTAGTCACACTGTGCTTTACTCAGCGAATTTTCAATGATTGCTTTATGCCCGATGTTTTAAAAGAATTCTTCATACAAATTTAAATATTCTCACCAATACCCGCAAGAAAAGCATTTTGAATTTACACCAAAATTTCTGCGTTATTTTCCATTGGAGGCACCAGTCATTTCCTTACCGTGCTCCACTCGAGAAATTCCATGTCTTGATGCTTCTTCAACGAATGGGAAAGAAATGAATCCTGAAGAGCCTCCTTGCATGAAATCGAGAAGAATACGGTCAACCCAATATTCGATGAATTTAAGGTATATATGGTTTTAATTTTTATATCTCTGGGTAATGTAGTATCATTCATTTATAGGATGTTTTCGCTTTTCCTCATCGTGAATACTATGCAACTTTCAATTATTGATTTCAGCGTAATATATTGAAAATATTCTTCACACAAATTTGGGCATGTCTTTGTCAATATACGCGAAATGAGCAAATGGAATATGTTCCGATTATGTCGGAAAAATATCCAAAATCGAGGATAGGCGGTAGCCAAACATTAAATTATTTAAGCTTACATTACATATTGTGTGAATTTCATACAATAATTATTACATAGAAGGTTGCCGAAAGGAGGGGTGACATTCCCTATGTTCTAAGTTGAATTTAGAAGACTTTGGAAATCGCTGCGTCATTCTCGGTTGGAGGCTCCGATCATTTTCTGACCGGATTTGACTCGGCGATTTCCGGAGTCCTGATTTCTTTGCAACAGACGAGTAAGAAATCAATAGAAAAGAATTTGGAAATTGCTGCGTTATTCTCGGTTGTAGGCTTCATTTATTTCTTCACCGTGTTTAACTTCGCAATTTACAGGTTCCGTAATCTTCTGCAACTGACTGAAAAGAAATCAGACGTGAAGAGAAATGCATAGAAGGAAGAATTCAATTAATTGAATATTCGATGATTTGTAGATACACCTAACCCTATATTCTATATATATCTTGTTGATGTAGTGTCACTCCTTAATTGGGGATTTATGCTTTTCCTGAACGTGCTTTATTCGAGAGTTTTCAATGATTACTTTCTTCGCATTTAATTAAAAGTATTCTTCAATCAAATATGATTAGATTCTTTCCAATATCAGTCAGAGAAGAATTTTCTATATATTGCAAATGCCTTCGGAAATATCAAAATCAAGGAGCTGCAGAAGCCAGACGTTCATTTATTTAGGCTTATGTTGCAGAATATGTTGATTTCGTTCAACAATTATTCTGCTTCAGAGAGTAACCAAAATGATGAGTGACATTAACAATATAAATAGTTGAATCTAAAAGATACTGGAAATTGCTAAGTTATTCTCAGTTGGAAGTTTATTTTATTTCCTCACCGGATTTAATACGGCGATTTCCGGAGTCCGGATTCATCTTCAACACGTGCGAAGGAAATCGGCAATGAAGACATCTACGTGAAACCTAAAATATGTAGCTAAACTGACTATTCAGGGAATTCGAGCTGTTCAGTGTTTTGTTTTATTTCTGAATAATGCTGAGACATAGACAAGAAAGCAGTAAGCTCAACTGAATATTCTAAGAATTCTAATTATTGTAAGTTCTATATATCTGTATAATGTAGTGACAATTACAGATAGGGTATTTTCCTTTTTCTGACAGGTTTTAGATAGAAATTTTCTGTATTTGTTTTCTGCGAAATGTAATAAAAGTATTCTTTAGACAAATCAAAATGTATACAAATCAACAACTATGAGAGAAGAATTTTGAATGTACTCCAAATGACAAGAAATGAAAATATTTGAAAATGAAGGGGCGGGAGCAGTGAAATATTTATTTATGCATATATTGTAGTAAGTGTGCATTTCATACAATTACCGTTCCAAAGTATACAATCATACAAAAGAATTGATGACATTACCTAAGATATAAGGTTCATGAATTAGACTTTGGAAATTGCTGCGTTATTCTCCTGCGTGAAAGGAAAGATGAAAGAAGGAGATGTTTACATTTATTAGTAGGGGAAATCCAAGATCAAATTTCATGTTTTCAATATATCAAATTTGGTATGTGATTTTATGACTATAATTTTTATTTCAATCAAAAAAAACGGAAATTCGATTTTCAGATATTAGTTACCATTTGCCAGGGATTAACCGTCAAAAAATTGGCCGATAATCAGACGGTAGATTCAGTAAAAAATGCCTTCAGTAATTCCTGCCAAAGATTAATATTTTATAACTATTCCACACCATACAAGGCGTTCTTGGCACTTCCCTTAAAGAATGGGCTAGAAAGTTTCACAAAGACCAATCCAGCTATAAGACCAAAGGCAGTGTAAGCAAACAATTTAAAAATTTTTTATTTGTTTTATTTATTTAAGAAAATATCTCAGATTCAACAATTGAATAAAATTGTTTGCTTACACTGCCAGCTTAAAGTCCTTACTGAAACGTACTGGCGTGGGAAAAAAAACAAGCTTGGTAGGAACCATGGCAACGGAGAAGGAGAAAGAGTGAAGAGCAGGAAAAACGAGTGTACTTGAAACGCCTACAGAAATTACAGACTATAACAATGTAATACGATGAAAATGGAGGAGACTCTGGAAGTTGTTGCGTCATTCTCGGTTGGAGACTCCATTCACTTCCTCACCGAGTTTCACTCGGCAATTTCCGGAGTCCGGATTCCTCTGCAGCAGATGTGAAAGAAATCATCCCTGAAGAGACCTGCATAGAATCAAGAATATGCACAATCGAATATTCAAAGGATTATAATTATTTCTGGCCTTAATTTTTGTCTTTCTGTATAAAGCAGTGTTCTTTCCTAGAGTGTTTATACTTTTATGACATCGGTAAAATATCGAAAACCAAGGAGCGGGAACAGTGGAACATTTATTCCTTTTGGCCTATATTGCAGCAAGTTTGGATTTCTTACAATAATCGTTCGAAATCAGTCGGTCAGTGAAAGGTTGAGTTACATTACCAGTGCAATAAGATGAATGGAATGGACTTTGGAAATTGCGGTGTTATTCTCGGTTGTGACGCTATGCATTTCTTCACCGGGTTTCACTCGGCAATTTCTAGAGCCATCAATCTTCAACAATTGTGAAAGAAAGGAGCAATGAAGAGATCTGGGTTAAATCTAAAAGATGCAAGAAAAGGGAACATTCGGAGAATTCTAGTTAATCCATGTTGTATTTTAAACTCTGGATAAAAATAGGTCCTTCTCCGATAGTGTGTTTATTTTTTTTTTCTTTTCCTAAACTCCTTCAGAACGGATCCCTTTGATTGCATGGGTTATCATTCTTAGCTCTAAACAGTTCAAAATGGCCTCTTCAAATTTCTGATAGTAATGAGACTGCTATTGATGCAATTGCCTTATCTGAGCAATAGGCAATTTTTTTGTACTATTGCCAATTTGTCCAATGACAAAATAAGATAAAAAGACTTACGAAATTGCTGCGTTATTCTCGGTTGGAGGCTCTATTCATTTCTTCATCGGATTTCACTCGGCAAATTTTGAGTCCGGATACCTCGACATCCGAGTGGCAAGAAATCAATCATGAAGAGCCTTGCATAAGCAAGAATACAGTCAGCCTAATATTCGAGGAATTTTAATTTTATGTGGTTATATTTTGTATATCTCTGCTTACTGTAGTGTAATTCCTTTATAGGATGCTTATCCTTTTCCAAAACTTGAATTACTCCACAGTTTCCAATTATTGATTTTTGAGCAACGTATCGAAAGTATTCTTCACTCACTTTTCAACTTATCCTTGTGAATGTCCGCGACACTAGCAATTTGAATATACTCTGAATGTGTCGGAAAAACATATAAATCAAAGCGAAGCGGAAATTGAATTTTTTAGGTTTACATTGCAGAATGTGTGAATTTCATACAATAATAGTTACATATCAGACGGTCTCCGAAAGGACTTGTGACATTGCCAATGTTTTAAGTTCAAAAGAATTTGGAAATTGCTGCGTTAATCTCGGTTGGAAGTTTCATTTGTTTCTTCACCGGATTTAACTCGGCGATTTCCATATTCCTTTGCAACAAGTGTGCAAGAATTCAATAGAAAAGACTTTTGAAAATGCGTTCTGTGTTCATGGCTTTATTTTATCACCGGATTTCACTCTACGATTTCTGGATTAGTCTGCAATAGAAGTGCAAAAAATTAATGGAAAAGACTTTGGAAATTGCTGCATTATTCTGGGTTCATGGTTTTTGAAACATTCCTCGGTTGGAGGAATGTTTCAAAAACTGAAAAGCAATTTTCTTATAGATAATAAGTAATAAATTATTCTAATTATTCTATTAATATTGCTCTAAAATATGTAATTTATTAATTGAAATGGTCGAAGGTTTGAAAATTATTTTCTTATATAACAGAACTGGATTTCATATATGTTCTATTCAAATGATACTTTGGGATAGATTTTAAAAGACAATATTTTAGGAATCTGAAAATGCGTTAGTTTTTCATGATTAGTTGTACATAACAATCTAGTTAACTTTTTTTCGGTAATAATTTCGGCAAATTTCAAAATGACCTTAATTTACTTTCTGATAGTAATGAGACTGCTATTGATGCAATTGCACATAACATTTTGCATACATAAAATTTTCATTTTATGTTACTTTGCTGATTACTTTTTCTAAACACTTTCATACAAAATTTCATGCTCTTAAAACCTTTGAATGATTAAAAAAAAGGGGGGGGGAAAGTAACGTAAAAATATTTTCTTACGGAAATCACTAATATCACAAAATATTTAATTTTTAGATTGTAGCACATACAGAAGAATAAGGGAGGATGGGGTGGGGGTGAAATATGCATCAATTATACTGGTATGAAGATTCAAATCTCGATACTCTGGTTTTATCGTTATCGTATTTCAGTACCTAGAATCAAATTAAGTATTATTTTTATCTTAATTACTCGCTGAAAACATTTATTTCTTCTACAATAGTAATTTTGTTTAAAAAAGTATTTGTTTATGCAATGGATAATAAGTTGTTTCAGTAACATTTAATGTAAATATTTATATATACGAAATGCAGATATAAATTTCATAAATACATCTAATGATTTCAGATAATTTTAAATATTGATAAATATTTATTAAATAAATCAAGTAGGCAATTGGAGCAAAACAGAGATGTTATAAAAACAAAATTATTGTTAATAAAAATAGTTATTATGAATTAAAACATGCAAAATTGATTTAAAGCATTATATTTTTAAAATCGAAATTAAAAGCCGCATTGTAGTATTATTTTAAAGAGAACCCAAAAACATTAGCGATAGGGGCCTCTAACATGCTTAATAAGTTCAAGTAACCTTGGTAACGTTGAACCATAAGTTCAAGGTTACCTTGGCCAATTTCTGGAACTTTGATTCTGCTGCAACGTTAGTAAAATAAATGAGCGTTGAAGAGAACTATGTAAAATCTAAAAGTTACTGCTCAAAGAAATACTCGGACATTTCTCATTATTCATGGGTGTAATAAATTTCATGCCTCTTAACAATGCCGGAAAATTTTGGCCAAAGTATTTATGCATTTTCTGACCAGGTTTTACTTAGCAATTACTACTTTCCGCGGAATGCTGTGAAGTGCTCTTTATACAAATCAGAATTCATTTAGATCAATATTCGAGAAAGAAGCAGATTGAATACACTGCGAATATCGAAGAAAAAAATATCCCGAATCAATATACAACCGTAGATAAGTTATTTGCACTTACACGATACGGCTGAAATTTCAAGAAGTGCGGATTTAGTGCAGTAATCATTATACAAAAGATGATCATAGGATCGATGAATGACATAACCGCTGTAATAAAATGAATGAATGAATGAAAGACTTCAGAAATTGCTGCGTTATTCTCGGTTGGGGGTTCCATTCATTTCCTCACCGGGTTTCACTCGGCAGTTTCCGAAGTCCGAATTCCTCTTCAACAGACATGTAAGAAGTCAATGGAAATGACTTAGGAAAATGCTGCGTTATTCTTGGTTGGAGGTCCCTTTCATTCCCTCACCGGTTTCTACTCGGCAGTTTCCGGAGCCAGGAATCCTCATCAACACGTGTGAAAGATATCTGCAATGACGAGATCAACATGAAACCTAAAAGAAGTAGCTAAACTGAATATTCGGAGAATTCTAGTTATTCAGTGTCTTATTTATATCTCTGGATAATGCTGGATCATTCTCGGATAGAGAGTTTGTTTCTTTACTCATTGTGTTTTACTTAGATTGTTTAGATTTCGGGAGATAACTCTATGCGGAATATAGAGAAAGTATTCTTCACTCAAATAAATTTATTGTTTTAAATACGAAGCGATCAAGCTATTGCACAGTACTCCGAATGATGTGGTTATAGGGATCTCCTATCGAGACCTGTGAACAGTAAGTTCAACCGAATATTCTTAGTCTTAAGTTCCATATATCTGGATAATGTGTCTTTTCCGGATAGGGTGTTTATCCTTTTCCTGACAGGTTTTATTTAAAAAATTTCTAAATTCGCTTTCTGAGCAATGCAGTGAAAGTTTTCTTCGCACAAATCAAAATATATTCAGAGAACTATGGGACAAACCGTTTGGATATACCCCGAATGACAAGTATAGAAATATTTAATATCAAGGTGCGATAACATTGAAAAATTTACTTTTTCATCCTTATAATGCAGTAAGTGTGAATTTCGTACAATTATTGTTCCAAAGTATACGGTGACATAAAAGAATGGATGATACAACCAAAGATATAGGATGAATGAAAGAGACTCTGGATATTGCTGCGTTATTCTCGGTTGGAGGCTCTATTCATTTCCTCACAGGGATTAACACGGCAATTTCCGGAGCCCACATTCTTCTTCAACAAATGTAAAAGAAATCAGTCCTGAAGAGACATGTGTAAAATCAAAAGGATGATGCTTAACCGAATATTTTAAATTCGGTCTCCTGATTATTCCTGGTCTTAATTTTTGTTTTCCTATATAAAGCAGTGTCATTCCCTGGTAGGGTGTTTATCCTTTTCCTCTCCAGAAATTATGAGTGATTGCTTTCTGCGCAATGTATTAAAAGTATTTTTTTACACAAATTAGAATATATTAATACCAGTAATATTAATATATAATTATTTATATATTAATGTCTACACAAATAGTGTGAATATATTCCAAATGGCATCGGTAAAATATCGAAAATTATGGAGCAAGAGGAATGAGACATTTTTTTTTATTTTGACTTATATTGCAGAATGTGTGGATTTCTTACAAGAATCGTTCCAAAGCAGACTGTCATCGAACGGTTAGATGACATTACCAGTGTAGTAAGATGAAATGAATGGACTTGGGGAAATACTGTATTATTTTCGGTTAGAGGCTGTGTGAATTTCTTCACCCAGATTCACTCCGCAGTTTCTAGAGCCATCAATCTTCTTCAAGACGTGTGAAGGAAATCAGCAATAAAGAGATCTGAGTAAAATCTAAAAGATGTAATAAAAGACAATATTTGGAGGATTCTAGTTATTCCATATCTTTATATATAATATAATCTGGATAATGTTGAGTCATTCTCGGATAGTGCTTATAGATTTTTTACTCACAGCGTTTTACTTAGCAATTTCCAGAGATTGCTTTTTGTGGAATATAGATTAAGTATTCATCACTCAAATATCAATTTATCCCCAATATGATGCGATCAAACAATTGTAATATATTTCTTCAGACGTAGTTATAGATATCACCGATCAGGATTAGAGGACGGTAAGTCATTAATTTGTTCATGTTTATAATATGTCTTTATTGTGGAAAGTGTTTATTATGCTAGAAATTTTTAGTGTCATAAATGATTCCGATGTTATGACAAGAATGGAATTTAAATGTTGCTAAGTTATTTTCGGCAGAGGCTTTAGTCATTGTTTGACCGTATTTCATTTTCCAGAACCATGTTTCTTTTACAACACACGAAAAAGAAATCAATAATAGAGAAACCTATTTAAATAAAGACTCGGCTCAGCCGAATATTCGGAGAATTCTTATAAGTTTTGATACTTTTAAATTTTAAACGATAGAGAATGCTCCGTTATTTCGAGAAAATATCTTTTTTGCCATCTTCACACCTTATTACTGTTTGTGGGAATATAGTTAAAGCATCCATCGCCTGAATCAGTATTTAATTAGATATATTTGAGGGGAGAAAACAATTTGAACACACTCCAAATAGCGAGTTTAAATACCCGAAGAACAGTGAATCCCTTTTTATACTTATAATATGTCTTTGTTGTGGTAAGTGCTGATTGGATATAATAATCATTCCATAGAAGAGGATTTCCGAAAGAGTTGTGGATTTATACCGCTATCATAATTTGGAAAGACATTAGAAATTGCTTTGTTATTCTCGGTTGGAGGCTCCATTCATTTCCTTACCGGGTTTAACTCGGCAGTTTCCGGTGCCTGTATTCTTCTGTAATGCACGTGAAGGAAATCGACCTTGAAAAGACCTACATACGTAAAATGAAAAGGGTGGTGCATAACGGAATCCTCGAAGAATTCTAACTTTCCCTGGTCTCTAAGTTTTATATATTTGTATAATGTTATGTCATTCCTAGACAACGGTTTTTTTTTTTTTGTCCTTTTTTTTAGAGGTTTTACTTTGGAATTTTCAGATCTTGCTTTCTACGCATGTTGTGTGTGTGTTTTATTGGCGCCAGAGCCATACTTGGTCATACTTGCTTTTTCTCTTGAGTATTTATACATGTACCGAGATATTTATTTATCATTATATTTCAGTAAGAGTGGATTTCATGCAATTATCGTTCCAAAGTAATTGGCCATAGAAAAGATGTGTCTCTTTAGCAATATATGACGAATGGAACTGATTTTGGAAATTGCTGCGTTACTCTCGGTTGATGGCTTCATTTAATTCTTCGCCGGATTCAACTCGAAGATTTCCAGATTCCTCTACAACAGAGGTGTAAGAAATCAATGAAAAAGACTTTGGAAGTTACTGCGTTATTCTCGGTTGGAGGCTTCATTCGCTTCCTTTCTGGGTTTAACTCTGCGATTTCCTAATTCCTTTGCAATAGACGTGTAAGAAATCAGTGGAAAAGACTTTGTTAATTGCTGCGTTACTCTCGGTTGGAGACTTGATTTAATTCTTAACTGGATTTAACTCGGCAATTTACGGAGTCCATACTCTTTCCGTTCCAAAGTAATTGTCGGAAAAGAAATCTGACTTGAAGAGAAATGTAAGAACACAGTCAACCAGATATTCGCATGTTTGAAGTCATATCTGAGTTTATATTTTATATCATAATGCAGTGCCACTCCTTTATTAGAGATTTATACTTTTCATCACTTTCTTTTCTCGGTAGGTAATTTTCAACGACTGCTTACTGTGCAATTTATTAAAAATATTCTTTATACAAATTTGAATATATTCTTATCAATATCCGCGAGAAAAGAATTTCGAATACAAAAACGAATTCCAAGAAGAATTTCGAAGTATTTCTCACACGAAATAGAATATATTCATATCAATATCCTCGAAACAAAGAGTTTGAATATATTCCAAATGGCATCAATAAATTATCAAAAACAATAATGTATCAAACATTTATTGATTTTGGTTTGTATTGCAGTAAGTGTGGATTTCATATAAGAAGTGTGGATTTCGTATATATCGTTTCAGTTCCAAATCAGACTGTCAGCGAAAGGTTGAGTGACATTACCAGTGTAGTAAGATGAATGGAATGGACTTTGGGAAATGCTGTGTTATTCTCGGTTGGAGGCTCTATGCATTTCTTCACCGAGTTTCACTCAGCAATTTCTAGAGCCATCAATCTTCTTCAATACGTGTGAAACAAATCAGCAATGAAGAGATTTGAGTAAAATTTGAAAGATGTAACAAAAGAGAATATTCGGAGAATTCTAGTTATTCGATGCCTTATTTATATCTCTGAATAATGCTCGGTCATTCTCGGATAGGGTGCTTTTTCTACTCACAGGGGTTTATATAGACATTTTCAGAGATTGATTTTCGCAGAATATAATGAAAGTGTTCTTCACTCAAATCTGAATTTCTCCCCAATATGATGCGGTCAAGTTATTTTAATATACTCCTTTTGAAGTGGTTACAGAGATCCCCGATCAGGCTGAGAGAACAGTAAGTCCTTAATATATTCATGTTTATAATGTCTTTAATGCAGAAAATGTTTATTACAGCAGAAATTTTTGGTGTCATAAATGATAAGAAATTAATTTTTTCTTGTTTGCAATATGTCTATTCCCCAAAGTATTTATTACGCCGGGAATTTCTGGTGCAATAAATGATTCCGGTGTTATAACAAAAATGGAATAGACTTAAATGTTGTTGAGTTATTCTCGGTAGAGGCTATAATCATTTCTTTGCCGCGTTTCCTTTTCCATTTTCTAGAACCTGGCTTCTTCTGAAACACATACAAAAGAAATCATCAATAATGAAACCTGTTTAAAATCAAAAAGATTTGGTTCAGCCGTATATTCGGAGTATTCTTATAATTTTATATTATTTAAAATTTTCAAGTATAGAGAATGCAATGTTATTTCAAGAAAAGTTCATTTTTGTTCTCTTCATACCTTATTAATGTTTGTGGGAATATAGATAAATTATCCATCACTTGAATCAAAATTTAATAAGATTGATTTGACACAGAGAGAGAGAGAGAGAGCAGATTGAATATATTCCAAATGACGAGTTTAAATACCCGTAGAACAGTGAATCCTTTTATTTATTTGTGCTTATAATATGTCTTTATTGTTGTAAGTGCTCATTTGATATAGTAATCATTATATAAAAGACGATATCCGGTGGAACTGGCGATTTTTATCGTTACTATAAGATGAAAAGACTTTGGAAATTGCTGCGTTATTCTCGGTTTGAGATTCCATTCATTTCTTCACCGTGATTAACTCAGCAATTTCCGGGGTCCGGATTCCTCTGTAGCAGATGGGAAAGAAATCAGTGCTGAATAGAACTGCATAAATTCAAGAAGAATACGCTAAAGCAAATATTTGAAGAACTGTAATTATACGTGGTTTTATTTTTGATATCTCTTGATAACGGAATGTCATTCCGTAATAGGGTGGTTATCGCTTTCTTCACCGTGGTTTCTGAGATTCAATGTCTTCACAATACATTGAAAGTATTCTTAACACAAATTTGAATATATTCATTAGAAGATCGGCAACATTAGTAGTTTGAATCAGCTACAAATGACGACGGAAAAAATATTCAAAATCGAGCAGCGAGAGCAGTGAAACGTTTATTTATTTAGACTTATATTGCAGAATGTGTGGATTTCATGCAGCGATCGTTCTATATCAGATGGTCAGAGAAAGAATGAGTGATATTACCAATGTAATAAAATAAATGCAATAGGCTTTATAAATTGCCACGTTATTCTCGGTTGGAGGCTCCCTTCATGTCCTAACCGGGCTTCGTTCGGTAATTTTTAAAGCTATCAATCTCCAACACGTGTGTAAGAAATCAGCTTTGAAGAGACCTTTGTGCACTCTACAAGATGAAGCTCAAGCGAATATTCGGAGAATTCTAGCTATTTCGTATCTAGTTATTTCCGTGATATAAATATCTATAGAAAATGCTTGGTCATTCTCGGATTGAGAGTTTTTTTTTTATTTTTTTATTCACTGTGTTTCACTTAGCAATTTCCAAAGGTTGCTTTCCGCGGAATTTAGAGAAAATATTATTCACTCAAGTCAAAATTTTAACATCCAAGCACTTTTCAAGCGGCGCTCCCTTTAACATCCAGACTTTCTCGGCGTGTCTCTGAAAGACATGGAGTTTTCCAAGCTGAGGGACAGTTACCCCCCACCCCCGCAGTCCGAAGTAATAAATCTGTCGTCGCTCTACCTTGAATAATTGCCTTGCGGTTTTTCAATAAGGAGTTGCATTTTCTAACAAACTAAAAGTTTTATTCTAATGTATTTATATTTTTTAGTATGAAGTGTTTCGCTCATCGTCTTTTTGGGGTATTTCTTTTATTACAAAAAATTTGAAATTATTCTATAATACATAGAAAAAAGGTTTTTTAAAGTTTTTTTTTATCAAGTTTTTAAAGTTTTATATCAGGCTTTCAAACTATTTAAATGAAAACTCTCATTACTATCAATTTCAAAAACATCTTTGTTTCATATAATTTTCAATAAACTTTTACTTTTTTATTTTGCCAAAATTAAATAATATATTAAATATTACCATTAAAAAAATACTTAGTAATGTACGACATGCGTTGCGCATGTATCATTGCAATTAGTATATATATATTTTTTACATAGTATAGACGAGATAATGTTTTAAATCTTCATTTAATATCGAAATAAAAATATTCATTGAATACAAAAAATTATGAAAAACAGCACTTTCTGAAAGACATTTCGAAAAGAATACGTTCTTTCAACATTCAGCTAAGATGTTATTTTATTATTATCAGTATTGCATTCCTTTTTTTAGTATAAACGGTTATCTTCATTGAATTTTTAAATATAAAATATTATTTTGCATTTTCGATAGCGATACTATGAGAGAGTTTTTAGAACTTTAATTAAATTTTTAAAGAAGTTTTCATTTTGTTTCCAAAACTTTACCCATTTTTGTTTTTACATTAAATAATCGAAAAAGAATGTGGGATAAATAGACATTCCAAAAATATCTTTATTTTGCCACTCATTTTTACTAATCTTTTAAAATATAACTTTTAAAATTTTTGTCAAACCAAAGGAATACATTACGTCAAACGTTATATATCTCATCTATCAACAATTCGATAGATGAGATAACATATTTTTAAAACGTCATTTAATACTGAAATACAAAAATTAATGAAATAAAATAAGGGAAAAAAATTACTCGGCCAAATATATTTTGAAAATACATTCCTTCAGTTTTCAGCCTGAACATTTTACTAAAACATTCATCACTATTACATTCTTCATTAACTAAATATGAAAATTTAACGTATTTATTATTCCATTCATTATAAACATTACTTTTTTAGTATAAATTGTCATGCTGAATTTTTGAAGCTGAATTTCTGATTTTAAAATGTTATTTGAAGTTTTCTGTAGTATTGTTAAGACAAGATAAATTTTTGAACGAAGTTTCATATTAAATTTCCACAAATTTACGTATGAGTAAATCATTAGAACAGTTTGGTAATAAGTAAATTATGTAACATTTTTTGACTCCTCATCTCTATCTCTTTCGTTCATCTTATCCTCATTAGTTTCATCTCCTGCTTCTTTGTTTAGAACAAACGAGAGATCAGCTAAAGTATAATTTTTTGGCCAACCATCATCATCATTGATAGGTCACTATCACATCAGAAGCAAGTAAAATTGCTTTGATTTCTTCTTCAGTGAGTTCACGACTTCTTTTACTCGTAATGAAGAAATAATAAGCGTTTCAATACAAAAAAATTACACTGATAATCCAAAAACCCGATTCACAGTACGTAAAATAAAGACTAGAAATTCACAACTGAAGAGAAATTTTCAGAACGGCATTTGTAAAAGGAATTTAGTATTCATATACCTTATCTCACTCAATGAAGGGGGGTAAAAAGAACACTCCCAATCTATTTTTAGTCTTTTAATGCTATTTGAAAGCGGTAGTTTGTACTCGGCATCAAAAATTCCGACAATCCTTTGATGACAGAATAAGACGCTGGGAGTATAAAATGACTTCCATCCGCAGTAACAAGAGTCGCTACACATTTTGTGTGAAAATTGCGATGTGAATAGTTCGAGTGAGTCAATGCAATATTTTGTCGTTATATCATTTCAATAGTCTTAATATTGAAAACAGTGTCTGATGTTTATCGGAAAATAAAGGTGTCGTTATCCTTATATATCATTCATCGTTAACAGAGCACTCCAGTGGAAAATTTCTTTTATAAATAACCATAAAATCTTTCCAATTTTGTGCTAACAACAAATGAAAATAGAAACTAAAACCCTTTCAAAATACAAAATATACGACGACAACCTATTTAGTGAATCCCTCCTCAACCCCTACCGTCTTATGGCACAAGGGAAACTACTGTGAAAAAGCCGCGATTGTCGAAGATAATACGGACCTCCTGGATTGTTTAGTACAGTAGGCACTTTTAATACCCATCTCCCCTAAAACGGCTAGCAAGAGCCCGAAACCGACCCACTTGGAAGTTAAAGGTAAATTCTCAAACCGCCCCACTGGAATTGAGAGGGTTAATATGAAACGATCAAGCTATTATAATGTACTCTGAACAAGATTATAGAGATCCCTGACCGAATTATGAGAATAGCAAGTCCAACCGAATATCCTAAGAATTCTAATTACTCTTAATTTTAAGTTCTATATATCAGGATAATGTTGTCATTCCAGGATAGGGTTTTCATCCTTTTCCTGATAGTTTTATTTAGAATTTTTCTGAATTTGCTTTCTGTACAATGCATTGAAAGTATTCATATAGATAAGAATAAAATCAAATCAATACCTTTGGGATAAGCATTTTGAATGTACTTCGAGAGACAAGGATAGAAATATTTCATAATAAAGGTACGATAGCATTTATACTTATTTATCCTTATATAGCAGTAAGTATGGATTTCATGCAATTATTGCTCCAAAGTATATGGTCACATAAAAGAATGGGTAACATTACAAAAGTTAGAAGATAAATGAATTAGACTTTGGATATTGTTGCGTTATTCTCGGTGGGAGGATCCATTAATTTCTCACAGGGTTTGACAAGGCTATTTCCGAAGCCCGTATTCTTCTGCAAGAGAGTTTACAGAAATCAAGCCTGAAGAGACCAGTGTAAAATCAAAAAGATGATGCTTAACCGAATCTTCGTAGAATTCTAATTATTCCTGATATATATTTGTATAATGCTATGTCATTCCTAGATTGGGTGTTTTTCCTCAGAGAATTTCCTTAGGAATTTCCAGATCTTGTTTTCTGTCCAATATAGTGAAACTATTCTTTATACAAATTTCGATAACGGTGGGATAAGCAGACTGAACATACACCAAATGAAAATAGTTCCAAAATCAAGGTACAAGCACTGATATATTTATTTATGATTATACTGCAAAAAGTGTGGATTTCAGACAATTACCGTTCCAGAGTAATAGAAAGAGCAACAGAAAGGATCAGTTAAATTACAAATATACGATGAATGGACTGGATTTTAGATATTGCTGTACTAAATGAAATCAGCACTGAATATACCTATGTACAATCAAAAAGATTTCCAACAAATTAATAGGAACGTTTATCAACACTGCCTATCTTAAGAAGTGTTATGTCTTCCAATAATGTTTCGGATATTCCTGTATAAGGTGTTCATTCTTTTCCTCGCCGAATTTCAAATTTGGATTCGGATTCTAGTGAAGTTATTCTTCTCACCAAAAAACAATTTGTTAAAAAGATTATAGAAGAAACAAAGAGTATACTTCAAATTCCGAGTCGAAATTATCCAAATTCAAGATTGTAGATCAGTGAGTCGTTTAGTTATTTATATTTACACAATGTAGCTTTATTGCAGTAAGTGGGGATTTCTTGCAAGACGGTCACAGAAGAATGATTGATACTAACAATGTAATAAGATGGAGAAGACTCTGGAAATTGCTGTGTTATTCTCGGTTCGAGGCTCCATTTATTTCCTCACTGGGTTTCATTCGGCAATTTCCGTAGTCCGGATACCTCTGCATCAGATGTGAAAGAAATCAGCCCTGAAAAGATTTGCATAGAATCAAGAATATGATCAATCGAATATTCAAAGGATTGTAATTGTGCCTGACATAAATTTTTGTCTTTCTTGATAAAGCAATGTCATTCCTTTATCGGGTGTTTATCCTTATCTCTTTTTAGTATCCGTTTATACTTTTCTTCACACTCCTTACTTTCTACAATTATCAGCGAGAGCTGTGAGACATTTATTTATTTTGGCTTGTATTGCAGTAACTGTGAATGTCTTACAAGAATCGTTCGAATCGGATGGTGTCAGCGAAAGGGCTAGTGATTTTACCAGTGTAATAAGATGAATGGAATGGATTTTGGAAATTGCTGTGTTATTCTCGGTTGAAGGTTCTGTGCATTTCTTCACCGAGTTTCAATCGGCAATTTCTAGCGATATCAGTCTTCAACATTTGTGAAAGAAATCAGCAATTAAGAAATATCAGTAAAAGCTAAAAGATGTAATAAAAGAGAATATTCGAAGAATTTTAGTTAATCCATGCCTTTTTTATTCGATAATGCTAGGTCATACTCGGATAGTGTGTTCATTTTTTTATTCATCTGAGTTTACTTAGCAATTTCCAAAGATTGCTTTTCTCTGATTATAGAGAATGTATTCTTCAATCAAATTTTAATTTGTCCCCAATATGATGCGGTCAAGCAATTGTGATATACTTCTGGTGACGCAATTATAGATTCCGATCAGGATGAGAGAACATTGTCAATAATTTTTCCTTGTTTGCAATATATCTTTATTCCCCAAAGTATTTATTGCGCAGGGAATTTCTGGTGCAATAAATGATTCCGGTGTTATAATAAGAATGGAATATACTTAAATGTTGCTGATTTATTCTCTGTAGAGGCTCGGACCATTGCTTCACCATATTTCTTTTTACATTTTCTAGAACTTGGTTTCTTCTGAAACACATGTAAAAAAATCGGCAAGAAAGAAACCTGTTTAAAATCAAAAAGTTTGGGTTCAGCCCAATCAATATTCGGAAAATGCTCGCAATTTTAGATAGTTTGAAATATTCAATGATAGAGAATATTGCGTTATTTCGAGAAAAGTTCTTTTTTAATTTCTTCGCACCATATTATTGTTTGTCGGAATATAGTTTAAACATTCTCACCTGAATCAGTATTTAATAAGATCTATTCGATAGGAGAAAGCAGTTTGAATATATTTCTAATGGCGAGATTAAATACACGAAGAATATTGAAACCCTTTATATATTTATGCTTCTAATATGCCTTTACAGGAGGAAGTGCACATTTGATATAATTATCGTTCTATAGAAAACGATTTCTAGAGAATGGGTGATTTTTTTTTTTTTTTTTTTTTTTTTTTTTTTACCATAGTTATAATATGAAAAGACTTTGGAAGTTGCTGCGTTATCCTCGGTTGAAGGCTCCATTTCTTTCCTAACCGGGATTAACTCAGCAGTTTCCGGAGTCTGTATTCTTCTCTAACATAAGTGAAAGAAATCAACCATGAAGCCACTTGTATAAAATTAAAAAAAAAAAAAAAATGACGTTCATCCGACTTTTCAGAGAATTCTGATTACTCCTGGTCTTCAATTTTATATGTTTGTATAATGCTCTGTCGTTCCTAGATTAGGTATATATCCCATTTCTCAGAAGTTTTATTTAGGAATATTCAGATTTTGCTTTCAGCAGAATATAGTGAAATTTTTCTGCACATAAATAAAAATATATTCAGATGACAAGCAGTTTGAATATATTTTGAAGGACAATGGTAACAAATCCAAAATCAAATTGCTGGTGTACAGATATATTTTTGATTATATTGAAGAAACTGTGGATTTCATACAATTATCTTTCCAAAGTAATAGTTCCATAGAAAGAATGTGACTCATTACCAATATACGATGAATGTAATGGATTTTGGAAATTGCTGCGTTATTTCCGGTTAGAGGTTGCATTCATTTCCTCACCGGATTTCACTCGGCAATTTCTGGAGCCCATATTCTTCTGCAACTGTTCTCAACGACACCACCTTTGAAAAGACTTTTGAAAAATT
Source organism: Argiope bruennichi (assembly GCF_947563725.1). Lineage (NCBI taxonomy): Eukaryota > Metazoa > Arthropoda > Arachnida > Araneae > Araneidae > Argiope > Argiope bruennichi. The sequence continues at coordinate 72,869,027 of NC_079153.1, read as the reverse complement.
AAAAAGATGTTTTTCAACAAACTATTATGAACTTTTATCGACACTGCTGATGAAGAAGTTTTATGTCTTTGAATAATGCTGGGCCATTTTTAGATACGGTGTTTATTCTTTTCCACTCCGAGTTTTAATTCCCATATTTGGATTCGGATTCTAGTGAAATTATTCTTCTAAGAAGAAAAGAATTTGTCGAGAATAATAACGGAGGAACAAAGAGTTTGCTTATACTTTGAATACTGCGTCAAAATTGTCCCAATTAAAGATTGTAGAACAGTGAGTTGCTTACTCATTTATATTTATACAATATGGCGTGCGTGATTGAGTAAGTAGGGATTTTCTGCAATTGTAATTACGAAGAAAAGACGGTCATTGAAAGGATGATTGACACTATCAATATAATAAGATGAAAATGGAGGAGACTGGGAATTGTTGCATTATTCTGGGTTGGAGGCTCCATTTATTTCCTCACCGGCAATTTCCGAGTCGGGATACCTCTGCTACCGATGGGAAAGAAATCAGTCCTGAAGAGAACTATAGAAACACTATGAGAATACGCTCAACCAAATATTCGAAGTATTGTAATTATACATGGATTTTAATTTCATATCTCTAGATAATGCTGTGCTACTTTCTTATAGGTTTTTTATCCTTTTCTACACCGTGAATTACTCTGCAACTTCCATGATTGTTTTCTGCATAATGTATTGAAAATATTCTTCACACAAATTTGAATATATCCTTGTCAATATCCGCGAAAGAAGCAATTTGAATATGCTTCGGATGTGTCGGAAAAATCAAGGAAAGGAGGCAGCTAGACATTAAATTATTTAAGTTAACATTGCAGAATGTGTGAATTTCATGCAATAATTGTTCTGCTTCAGACGGTGCCCGAAATGATGAATGGCATTTCTAATGTACTAAGTTGAATTGAGAAGACTTTGGGAATTGCTGCGTTATTCTCGATCAAACGCTTCATTGATTTCCTCACCGGGTATCACTCGGCATTTTGCGGAGTCCAGAATCGTTTGCATTTGACGGGAAAAAAATGAAACATGTATAAAATGTATGCATTTTTAACATGTATAAATGTATGTATAAAAAAAGTGCTTAAAATGAATAAATAAAATCTTATATTCGTAGAATTGTAGTTATCCTTGACCTTATATACTGTATCTCTTGATAATGCATAGTCTGTCCCTTATTGGATATTTATATTTTTCCTCCCCGTTACTTTACTTGACAAATTTCAGTAACTGCTTTTACCGCAATTTATTAAAAATATTTTTCATACAAATTTGAGTGTATTCTTACCAACATCAGCAAGAAAAGCATTTTCAATTTACTCCAAATGCCGTCGGAAAAATCAAAATCAAGGAGCCGGAGAAGCTAGAAATTACTTTTTTTAGGTTTATATTGCAGAATATGTGGAATTTGTTCATTTATATTTCCGCATCAGATGGTAACCGAAATAATGAGTAACATTAGAAATGTAATAAGTTGAATTTAGGATACATTGCTATTACGAATTTCTAAGCTATTGACAATCTGCAATTTTCATTTTTAATTGAAAAAACAATAATTAAAAATTACCAACTAATACATTGAAATATTTTTCACACACCATATATACAATATTATACCGCCCAATGAATCTAGTGGAATGGTACCACACAGATTACCATTAATTACTTCAAGAATTTTTGATGACTTATGTCAGCATTAGGATTAGTTTTTGCGGTTATTTTACTTGTATTGCAGTCTTCACATTTAAAATTATTTATATCATAATCTGTTATGTCAAATCTCATAATTTTTAATAAATTGATTAGAGAAGTTGTTGTTGTTTCTGATGGCATTTGCCATAGATAAGCCCACTGACTTTAGAAGTCAGTGACTTTAAGCCAAGGGGTACGTCTCTTGTTTTTTAGTAACGCCGTCTAGGGTCAAGAGTAGGACTTAGCTACACACATGTCACAACCCTTTTTACTGGGCGGACTTCATTCACTCATCCACAGATAGTAATTTAGACCTGAGTCACAGAACGATCACCCATGCTCTAGTAAAAAAATAAATAAAATTTATTGTTAGTTCTACTGCATTAGGGCAAGAACTGCACATTTTTTCATATTCTATGTAAACTTTATGCATGATGATACTCTTGTAAAAATTGTATTACTTCTATACATTAAAAGCATTTAGATAAAATGCATATAAAATATATCATAAAATAGTGATGGAATAAGCTTATCATGATTTATTCTAGGTCTTAGGTATTTGAATCCCTTTACAAAAAAATTCCACTAAAGTAAAATAATTATTCAACTGAATCAGTAATATCGAACATATATCATTTCTTTTCCAAAAGAGTCCGAATATTTACATATTGTATTAAAAAAATTTGTAGATATTTCATAAGTGGCATTTAATCCATAAAATGTTCTACCTGTAACTTTCCATATTCAAATAAATATGAGTGTTCAGTTGAGCGTTATCATTAAATGTTGCTCTGACTTTACAAAAATCTGTCACTGTATCTCATAAAATGATCTTCAAGTGCTATAAAGTAGATATAGATCGAAATTTATTGAAGTTTTGAATCTATTACTATTTATAAAAATAAGTTGTAGCTTGATAGAATTTCTTGTTTCATTATTTATGAGTGTATTTTAGAAAACTTCTTATTATTGACTCCTTTTCAATCTTTTTGTACCACTATTTTCTCATTACCTTTTAACTGTATATGATACAGCAATGTATGTAATATTATCTTCCAGTTTTCAATAAAAATTAAAAGTCAATAAAAATGTTATTTATATCACGATACGTGATCATGATTACAAATTATGCACGGTGAAAATATTTGTTTTTTAAGTAATCAAAATTCATCCCAAGAATTACTCACCCCAATGCGAGATGCTCACCATTACCCTGCATTTCTTATCTACATCATAAGTATAAATTTAGTTATTGAAGATACCTTGTGGAGACAAATTTTTGAAAAACTCTTCTAATAAGCAATTTAAGTTCATTTTCTGGTTCAATGTGAACCAAAATAATGAATAATATCATTCAATAGTTTTTTGTTAATGGAGATTCAGTAAAATGGAAACAGATTTCGAAAAAAAGGCAGCTTAAAAAAAAAAAAAATTCAATTCAAAACTATATCTCAAGTTCATTGCCTTTATATAATTAAAGTTACGTATATATAAAGTTTCAAGTAATATATTCATAAGTTTTTGAGATATGTGTTGTATATGAAAATTTTTACAAAACACAATTAAAAAAACATTTCATGTTTCCATCTGTTTTATATTAAAAATATTTTGCTTACCTTCCATCAAAGTTAACCACATGTAAAGTTTAGTTTAGTTATATATTAACGTCCCGTTGTAAAGCAACACTAGGGCTATTTGGGGACGGACCTCGTAATTTTGAACCGCGATCAGATGAAGTGGACGACACCTGAACTGGCACCCCTCTCTCCACACCAGCGGGAGGACGTTTGGCCCTGACGGATTTAACAAGCAACAGACCACCTTACACGACTGTTCTTTGATGGAATAGGGTCTCTAATCTGAAACCCTACGGCTCACAAGCCGAAACCTTACCACCAGGCCACTGCGGCTTTAACCACATGTAAAGAATATATATTACTGAATAAAAACAATAATTCTTTTTTACTCCTTTTTGCAATCTAAATTTTTTCCCCAGCATCTTTTGTTTCTTCTTTTAAGTACAGATTCTCTTGTCATTTATACTAAGATATTCATTAGATGCATATTGGTCAATATATATTACTGTATGTAAATGCATTTCAGTTCATTGTAAATCTTAACATCCATCATGAATAGCAATATGACAATTGATACCCCTAAATGCAAAGTTTGTAATTCTATATACAGGGTGGGCAAAAAGTCCGTTAAAACTTTAAAAATTCATAAAACCCGAAAAAATATCCAAAATAGAAAACAGTTTGCAGGTATAGCATTTATAGTTCACCACATTTTTTTTTAAGATAAGGGGGAAAAAAACCCCCGACAGATGGCACTGGTACAAACGACTTAGTTGGAATTATGCAAATGGAACAGGCGATTATAAATACTTACGCTTTTGATCCAAAACCAGTTCTCCGTTGCATGCCAATGTAAGTGAACGAGGAATCAGCAACCATTGTACTGCGTAAATCCCGACTTCAGAAAAGTGTGAAGAATGGGTAAGAGCCTTTAACAGTGGCAGACCTCATAAAGCTTGTTCAGTGATTTGAGGAAACTGGATCAATGTGATCCAGTTTCGCTGGAGGATCGTGCAAGGTCCGGACAACCATGTCTAAGGCAGATATGTTCGGCGAGCCATACGTTGCAACCAAATTGGAAACTGCATCAGAATCCGCTGCAGGGATTAGCAGCGCACTGGAAGTTGGCAAACGCTTGGGTTTACCACTATACTCAATACGTAACTTTCTTCATGGAGTTCTCAATCAGTATCCATACAAATTAGTCTTGCTACGAACTTTTAGCATCGGATACTGTAGAGAGAAAAGCATTCGTGACGGGCTCTCTCCAAAGTTGGACAAGATTCCTCCCGAGTCTGTAACATCTTGTGGATAGATGAAGCTCATTTTTCGCTCCATGGCGAGGTTAGTTAACATTAGCAGATGTTGCAAGTTTCCATGACCTCCAGATCTGACACCAATAGACTTTTCGCTAAGGAGAAATTTAAAATCCCGAGTGTATCGATTCTGTCCATCCAATCCGCCAAGAGCTGTCATATTTACAGCCGGACATGCTGTACTCTGCCACTGGATTTGTGACACGCCTGCAATGTATTGTAGTCTTTGGTGGTGGACATATGGAACACATGCTGCTATAATAAATGATTTGGTAACATTATTTTTGTTACCAAAAATGTTATATTTGTCTTTTCATTCACTTATGTACGAAACACCAACTATCGGCTGTTTTTTGAATAAATTATTTTTCTTATCTGAAAAAAAATCCTGTACCTTATCGATGCTAAACCTGGAAACCATTTTTTATTTTGCTTAATTTTTTCGGTTTTATAAATTTCTTACGAATTTTTTGCCCACCCTGTATGTTGACACACATTTTTTAGAATTTAAAATTGAAAGAATTTTAAAATTGAGTTGCATTTTGAATCTTAGCATATAGACATTTTTTTAATAATTGGCGGTTGTATAATGTAAATGACTTCTGAGGATTATAGCCCTTATGACTTCCTCTATAAATTCCGTATAGCTATATGACATCAAATAAGCTCATAAGAAAAGATTTTTTTTTTTTGCAAACTACACGTAGCCTGCATATCCGATATACTTCCTAAACAATAACGCAAAGTTTGAAGAAATGTTTGTCCTCTAAATGGCTTCACCTCATTTATGATCCATATATTCTAACTGAAAACTGAATTTATTCAACAACTATCCTATCCCAACTAAAATTCCGTTACCTACAATTAGTCACCCAAACGGGGAAAAAGTATTAAACAGCTGTCTAAAACAAAAAGCACAGCTGAAAATTTGACTAAAGCATTCATTACATTAACAATTTCTAGATATTAAAACCTGCAATGATTTATTACACATCTGCACAGAAATTAAATGTAAAGTAAGAGTGCACGAGTCTTAATGCAACCAATGGGTAAAAATAATTATCTTACTAGACTGAAAATTATTTATACTATGAAAATAAACAACTTAATTTTTTTTACAGAAAGTATCAAGTATTTAGTTTAAAAATAAGGATGATCAGGTGGATAAAAAAAAAAATCATTCAGGAAAAACAAGTGCTGGTAAAGTAATGAATTTTTTTAACTGCTTTATTTGAGAGATAATTAAGACATTATAGTACTATTCTAAATATTTATTCACCATATGGACATTGTTTTGAAAATTGTATCGAACAAGTGTCGCCCCCTCTTGACAATACACTGTGTGACCCGATTTCTGAAGTTTCGGTCAACTCTTTCCAACATAGCGATGCGTATGTTGGCGATTTCTTGGCTAATGTCGTCCTTCAGTTCAGCAAGTGTCCTTGGACGATCCCCATAAAAAATTGTCATAAGAGCCCATATCGGGTGAGATACCCCCCATAAAACATTGTCATAAGAGCCCATATCGGGTGAGCGCGGAGGCCACTGAAGATCACCCTTCAAGGAAATCAGGCGCCCCGAGAAGTGTTCACGCAAAACACGTATTGCAGTTCGCGCCGTGGCTCCATCCTGCTGGAACCACACACACCCAACATCCATTTCGTCCAGCTGTGGCAAAAAGAATTCTTCCAGCATTTTCATGTAACGAACAGCTGTCACTGCAACCTCGTCCTCTTCAAAAAAATTAGAGACAAATAGTCCCTATTTTGGAAGCAGCACACCAAACAGTTATCCATTCACAATGAAGGGGCTTCTCATGGAGTTCTTGGGGATTGCTTTCACCCCAGTAGCGCATGTTTTGCTTGTTCACGCATCCCGGAAAATGGAAATGAACCTAGTCACTGAAGAATACAAGCGTGTCCTCAGGCAAAGTTGCACGGAATGCCTCACATGCATGTTGCCGAGTCGCGTGCATTGAATTTTTGCACCACAACCAACTTGTAAGGATGAAAGTGGAGCTCAGGGCTTGTGCGGAAGGCTGGCTGCGTCATTATTATCGAGGGATCACCCGAAAAATAAGCCTCTACGGCAAACACACGCTGTTCATTTGTCTAACGCAAAAGGAGGACAGAATAAATTTCCCAAACCAACCGTTCGCATGAGACAATCCGCACCCTCTAACGGCCACATCTCGCTTCGTAGCGGAGACTTCAAATAAGCAAATTATGCTGCCGCACCTTGTATAATTAGATTAATCAAAAATCCTTAAGTACTCTCTGAAGGAGGTTTTAAACGATACTTGTCTTAAATAACATTCTGAAATTGTCAAACATTAAAGCTGTGCCATTTTAATTGATTTACATATTCTTTGTTCATTATGTATATGAACCTTTCCAATGCCGGGTTTACATTCGGCCAGTAGGCAGATGTGTAGAAAGGCTGAAAAATGCTGTTCAGCCCATGGCAAGTATTTGCCCCAACGGAACAACATGCCACTTTATTGTATTTTTTTTACTGTGCATGCATTTGTAGAATTTAGCTTGAAAAAATTGATCACTTATAGACTAATTTTGACATTTTTTGCTCTTTGTTCTTTCTGATGCGAGTTCCCCCTTTTTTTTTTTGCCATTTATTTTCTATAGTTTTCCAAATTCAGATATGTTGACCCTTTTTTTTTTATTTTATGTTTCTTTGAGTAAATATTCTGCATTTTAATACGACATGCAGTGAAAAAGAAAAATTTAGGAATGAGAAATGGCAATTTATAGCTAGGCATGGAATGCCTGAATCTATATGATGAAATTGTGGTAAACATAAATCAGTCCCTATCTACATATGTGCTGCTTACTGACTGTCTTGTAACTGGCTGAGTGTAAACCCGGCATAATAGAGAAAGTCCTATGCCATCAGAGCAATATTAAAAACAGAAATATGTTCAATGATCTGAATTTCGAAGAACTGGAGCTTCGCTTTTCTTATCTGCCTTGAAGCTATATATATTGTTACGAACCTGTGATGCTACTTCCCAGCATAGTTGGTTCCAGAGCTTGGTGACCATTTGGTGACAAAATAGATTATATCCGAATCATCGAGAATTTTCCCGATCGTCCAGTAGGAACGGAGATACGCCTCGAACGTTCCTGATTGGTTGAGAGGCTTCTAGCCCCGCCTCCTGAGACCTTTAAAAGGAGCAGCAGCTGCCGGGGAGTAGTCGTGAACCAGATCGGAGAGTAGTCAGGATCGATGGTGAATTGAGTAGTCGAAGAGTTGTCGGGATCGACGGTGAAGTGTAGTCGGAACCGACGGTAAAGAACTGGCCTTCCAGAGATAAGCGGAGCAGCGACGGAGTGAAGCTAGTGCTGAACTAAGCTGTGTGCTACTGTCTGCAGTAGAGTCTGTTCTATGCTGCTGTTTTGTATGCTGCACGTCTCGGTTGAAGATAATCGTCTTCTGCGCTGTATATAGTTGTCGTCTTTGTGCTGTCCTGTGTGTCTTCATGTAAATAAACGTCGTTGTTTTATTTTCTACTGCCACCTGCTGATTGAGTGTTCTCCACACCATATAACTTCCACTATCCAAACGAACCCGGGAAATTTCGTAACAATATTAAACAGAATTCTTCTTCAATGGAAGAAAATTATGCAATTAAATATCTGATGACACAACAAAAATGGTTTAATTCTAAGGTAATTTTTAACAACACATTATATTTTTAAGTCATTTCCCCCGAAATATGAAATTTAAAATTATTATTATTATTTTTTAATTTCAAAATATAATTTTTTGTGCTATATTTTTAAAAAGTTATAGTAAAAAAAAAAAAAAAAAAAAAAAAAAGACTTTCATTTTAATTAATCAAAATTTCATCCAGAGATGTACATTTTTACCTCCCAAGATATCATATGTACTAAATCTGATTACAGGTGTAACTATCTGTAGATTCCCAATACACACATATAGAAACACATACATTCACCTTTATTGTTAGTAGAAATTATTACACTGAAGTGGCTACAAAACGAAAATTACTCAATTCATATATAAAATATGACACATTCATTAAATTGAAGAAGCTTCGGTAGATCTGCTTTCTTTCTTATTAAATATGGTAAGTTCACAGACAACTATGATGATAAAAAATCAATTTGATTTTTTTTAAGTAAAAGCATTTAAGAATTCATGTACAATAAATATAAAAGAAAGTAGTTAAAAATTTCATCAAACTGTCATATTAATTTTTTATTCTATTTGAAAATTGAATTAGAATACCAGAAAGATAATAATACAAAGCAATACAATTTAATATCATTATCTAAACATTTAGTTTCCAGATTAATTAAAAACCCTTTTATAAATTTACTTTTCATTAGATGGATCAACTGTTAAGCGGACATTAAAGTCAATGTACACATAATGGAATAGCTACGGGACACCCAATAAACATTAATTGCAAATCAATAACTACCATAGTAGTGTAGTCGACAATTTCCTTTGTATGTTTAGGAGCTTGAACTTTGTGTTTTTTGTCCAATTGTTTTATAATGACAGGAGAAAAAAAAAAGTTGTAATTAAAAAAAACTAAGTGTATCAGATATTATGGTGTATGAAACAAAAGATTAACTTCTACTGAAACATCCCCTCTCCTCAAAAATACAAGATTTATGATGCTTTTCCTACAATAATGATCCAGCTAACTTTTTTCAATAAACAATTATTTTGTCTTTACCAATAAAAAACACACACACACACTTAGAATTGAATGTACAGACCTAAATAATTGATCTGTTAGTTGTGACTACTTTAAATTCTGATATGCATGAAAAACAGATATAAATGCAGACATATATCCCTATACATAAGGTAACAGTAATAGCAGATAAAAAGAGACTGCTTTAAAATGAAGACTAAGCATTAATACAATGTGTTTACAGAATTACCATGACAAAATATACAATAATCCAAAAGGAAGCAGATAATCCAAGTATATTCATATCTGACACATGAAACACAGGAAGATAGCACAGATAAGTATTCACATTCTTTTAAACAGAAATTACATAATTATTTTCATTAAACTATATAATGAAATAAACAATGATATTTTCAATTAATTCAATAAGTAAGAATGCATATAAAAATTGTTCTCAACAAACTTTACAAATGATCATTACATTCAAATTTCTATGAAAATTAGAATTGAATGTATGAGAAAAAAGATAAAATTAAGACACCATTTCATTCTTATGAATAAATGCTAAAATATTAAAACTGAATTATATTTTTTCACAGCATAAAAATGAATACAGTCATATTGATCTCAGGGTATCTTTTTCTTGCGACGCATGCCCATAAGCTGATGAATACTAACAGGTGTTTTGAAATTTGTTTGTCTTCTGACAAAGGAAGATACCTGTTTCAATGGAGTAGAGGATTTAGCTTTAGCAACACTAGATGATGTCTTGGAAACAGGTACAGGTACAGGTTTGCTCATTGTTTCAGCAACCTTACGCTATTAAGAAATGCAAAATTATAAAATAATAAAATTATAAATATTTTCTTACAATACGAAATTATTTTATTATAATACAACACTTTCTCATATCATTAATCAAATAAAGCTTCTACAGATGAATTTCTATAATAGTAAAAAATCAATAAGAATAAAAATTGTATTAAAATAAAGTGAGCGGAATTAAATGTAACTAACTTGTATTAACTTAACCTCTAAGTATAAATTATGTGCATATTAAGAAAAGATATTGCAGTTATTAAAAAAATTCAGCTTCAGTACTTTGATGAATGTCTACACTTTATATTTTAACCAAGTCATAAAAATTGTGATGTAGCAGTTGCATTACAATTCAAATTCTGTCTACTTGCCGGGACGTCGTCGGAGCCAGAGGGGGAGGATGTAGCAGTTGCATTACTCTTATCTTCTCTTTTGCATAATAGATGGCGATACCTGATTAGGCCATCCCGTATGTCATCCCATAATGCACTGCGATTGTAATTAGAATGAGATGTGACGCTGTACTCTGAAGCCGCGCGCGTGAATGTCTTGTCTTCGTGCTTGTTTAGTGTGTGAATGTGATTATTAAAAGAAATGTTCCTAAAAACATTCGTCCTGTTGCTTCCTGCATGGATCATAATAATCTACATACCACCACATTGGCGCTCAACGTGGGGGCCGACGGAAAAGAATTTGTGAGGAAACGAAAGTGACGTCGTCCCGACGATCACAAGAAAATTTTCCCGCCACCACATTGGCGCCCAACGAAAAAGCACTTTTGATACGTGTCGTCCTGACACATAATAATTTTTTCCACCTCAGGAATCTCATCATTGTGTTCCTGTGAAATGATAAAACGAAAGTGACGTCGTCCCGACGATCACAAGAAAATTTTCCCGCCACCACATTGGCGCCCAACGAAAAAGCACTTTTGATACGTGTCGTCCTGACACATAATAATTTTTTCCACCTCAGGAATCTCATCATTGTGTTCCTGTGAAATGATAAAACGAAAGTGAAGTCGTCCCGACCAACACAAGAAAATTTTCCCGCCACCACATTTTCGCCCAATCTAAAAGAATTTCTGATGAAATGAAAATGAAGTCGTCCCGACGATCACAAGAAAAGTTTCGCGACACCACAGTAATTATATTTGTCTGTGAACATATTAGGACAAAAAAAAAAGAATGAGTTAAATGTAATATATAGTCTTTATAAGAAAACTGCAATTCAGGTATATCAAATTTTGGACAAAATCTTTCTCTGGACAATCTGTCTGTTCAGGTGTGGATATGTGGAAAGTAATAACTCAAATAAAAAACAAGCTAAATAAATTAAATCTGGCACATGATTTTTATTACCTAATTTTAGATTAATATCAAATTTTGTATCAAATCTATGAGTAAGGTTACTGTTTATAGAGCTGCTAGCCATTAAATAAACAAGATCGTGATAAAATAATGAAAAGAAAATACCAACATAGATGATATGTCTCAGATATTGGATGCTTTAATCAATTGAAAGAAATTTTCAAAATACATAATCAATTCTCTTCTCAATGTTATGAAGCCAAAAACATAACTCATCATATTATAAGCAGAATACAAGAAAGAGAAATGTATATAGCAAATAAAATCTTAATATGAATGCAATCCATTTCATTTGTTTAATATTTGCAAGAAAAAATTTCTTTACTAAAATAGATAAAATAACATTTCTATTGTGACTAAATCTGATCAAGTTATGAAGTTTTTTTGAATAACAACATTTCAGAGCAATCAATAATTTTATAACTTTAGACTAATCAGCTTTAGATAAAATTAGTGCACCGATTGGTGTATCTTCTCTACACGATGATCAATGGATTGATTTAAAATCTCGCATTTTTATGAGACCGTAATATTCCATTTTTTATGATTCATTCAGTATTAAGCAAAATAGAATGGACTTTTTTTTTTTAAATTCTCAAACAACATCAAATAGCATTCTTTACTTCATCCAGGCCAATTATCCAATTAGAGAGAATATCCTGTGTGAGTGAACATATATAGGGTGTTGCCGAATTCGACCGACAAATTCAGAGGGGTGATAGTAGACATCGGGAGGATAAAGAATAACCATACAATATGGGGTCCCAAACGACGTTTAGGGGGTGAAAATCGCAAAAATATAGGGAGACTGAGAACTGTTGGACTGTAAAAAATTAATAAAAAATAATAATAAATGGTGTTTTAAGTATGAATTTTTTTAAAAGTGAAAGCACATTCTTAAAGGCTATTTTTTATGCAAGTAACATGCCGATTTGATGAACCAGGGGGTCGTAAATAATTGAAAACGAAGTAGTTTAGAACCCTTATCTGCAAAGATATTAAAACTTTGAGAAAAATAAAAGCTTAAAAATATAAGGAATTTTATACTCTTTAATTCGATATAAGTCTGTAGTGTGAAAACCGAGGAAGTTGTAAGATATTCAAGAAAAACTAAAATGTTTGCCGGGAAACATCGCTGCAACATCGGTACCGTTGTTTACAGAGGGTGTTGCCAAATTCGAAAGGTAAATTTAGAGAAATGACAGTAGGCATTATCATAAAACATAGGGTCGCAGGAGACGTTTATTCTGTGAAAATCGTAAAAACAGACATCGTAGAGACAATTAGCCTGGCGAAGAGAATGGCTCTATGAATGCGAGGATTTGGAACAAGATAGTGGAAAAGAAGAAGCTTTCTCGTATGTAAATTTTCCATACGTTCGAGGAATATAAAAGCAGCGAACATTCCAGAATTGACGGTTTGATGAGTATAAAAGCAGCTTGTATTCATTAAAGAGCAGTGCAGAATTGATAATCTATAAGTTTCATTCGCAAACAACATGCCAGATTTCACGAATGACGAATTTCCTTATATACATTTAATTTACGTCCAAGAGAATGGTAATGGAAGCCTAGAACAAAGAACGTAGCAAGAGAAATATCGAAGTAGGCGTTGCGGGAGACAGGATCCTTCAAAATAATGAGGCCAAATGCAGGGAAAGAACGTAGTGTGCACACACCTGTAGCAGAAAATCGAGTTTAGCAGCGCTTTGCCGATACCCCATCGACAAGCACACGATCAGTTGCAGCTGAATTGGGTATTCGGCACGAAATGGTGTGGAAAGTCATGCGTGCTGAAAACATGTACCCCTTCCACTTGCAGAAAGTCCAACTCATATGTGATGACAATTTCCCACATCAGATGGAATTTGCACGCTGGATGCTTGTTGCCACACAGGAAAATGCACTCTTTCCTGCAAGAATTTTATTCTCAAATGAAGCCTACTTTACTACAGAAGGCGTCTTCAATACGCACAATGCACATCTGAAAATCCTCATATCACAATTTGATGGAACCTGCAACACAAATTTTGTATTAACATATGGGAAGGAATTTTCGGAGACCATCTGTTAGGACTGTATCTTATGCCCAAACGCTTCAGTGGCACAAGGTGTTTTCTTGCAGTACGTCCTTCCAGAATTACTGCAGGGAATACCGGCCATTGCACGTCAGAATATGTGGTTAATGCAGGATGGTGCACCAGCGCATTTTTCGAATTCTGTGCGTAACTACCTAGATGATACATATCCTGGGAGGTGGATTGATCGCGCCGGACCTGTTGATCGGCCTACACGTTCCCCGGACTTCAATCCCTTGGATTTCTTCTTCTGGGGCCACATGAAATCTCTTGTTTATCAAACACCTTTGGATACAGTGGAAGATCTTATAGCACGGATCGTAGTCGTTGCTGGAGAAATCGCAAGCACACTTGGTCCTTTAAACGTCGGTGGCGGTTGTGTAATGACCTTCGAGCATTGAGCAATTTTTATAAAAATTTCTCATTGTCTCCTTTCTTATGTTAAAGTGTCTGTGCTGTAAATGTACGCTGTATCTGTATTCCACCAAATAAATTTTCACCACCGTTTGCGACTTCATATTTCTTTGGAAATTTTTATCGCCTTGATGCCTACTATCACTCCTCAGAATTTTTCAATACCTTCTGTAAACATCGGTGCCAATGTTGCAGCGATGTTTCCGGTAAACATTTTAATTTTTCTTGAATATCTTTACAACCTCCCCAGTTTTCACACTACAGACTTATTATCGAATTAAAGAGTATAAAATTCCTTATATTTTCAAGCTTTTATTTTTCTTAAAGTTTTAATATGTTTGCAGATAAGGGTTCTAAACTACTTTTTCGTTTTCAATTATTTACGACCCCCTGGTTCATCAAATCGGCATGTTACATGAAAAATAGTCTTTAAGAATGCGCTTTCACTTAAAAAAAATTCATAATTAAAACACCATTTATTTTTTTAATTAATTTTTTACAGTCTCCAACAGTTCGACTTCCTATATTTTCTGCGATTTTCACCCCCTAAACATTGTTTGGAATCCCATGTTGTATGGATTCTAAACGATCCTCCTGATATCTATTATCACTCCTCTGAATTTGTCGGTCGAATTCGGCAACCCCCTATATATATATGTCATATTTGCTTTAAATACCACAGAATTAAGAATATAGACATTTTGAAAGATAACAGAAAATTGTTTTTCCAGAAACTATCATATTCATTTCATTTCATACAGACATGTACTAAAAATAGCTTTTTTTTTTCTTTTTTTCCTAGCTTTAATCTGCTATGCAAGATAATATAATCTTTTGTTTGGTTCTTTAATCAATGTGATGACAACATGTTTTAGATATATATATATTTTAAGATAATGTGAAAAGCATTTGTGTAATATTTTTGGATTATAGCAAAATAATATATATATATATATATATATATATATATTTGCTTTGTTAAAACTAATTAAAATTTCAAAATAGCTGCTTCATGGTAAACATTTGCATCTTCCAAAATATATATATGTACCAAGTTAAGTAGCTTAAGGTCAAAGAGTACATACAGCCTGTAGAGAGCCAACATACACATAAACAGACATTCATCTTCGTTGCACAAGTTATTCCGATAAATAAAAGCTTCAAAATGTGCTTCAAGTTGAAAACGAATGATTTTTCTGATCGAACAAATTCAACTAGAAAAATTTGAACTTCATCACATTTCTTCTAAGCAATTATTTCTTTTTAAAAAAAATGAAAAATGAAATAAACAATTACTAACTAATTAAACTATTTTAAAGCAGTTGTTTACCTTTTTCATTGGGAATGTATTGGAATCATCTGCATCCTCATAATCAGCTTCCAGGTCTCTTGAATTTTTGGGGGGCACTATATCCTCTTGGTTTCTACCAGGATTGAAAGAAGTCTCTTTAGGAACATAATACTTTTTCTCACTAGGAGTCATGTCTTGAATTTCTAAAGGATAAGAGGACTGAAGATGAGGTGGACAAAGAGTGTTCCTTCGACGTAACTCCTCCAAGCGGTTTTCTCCATTTGCATCATCTAGGATGTTGATATTGTAGATATCAGCAAGGCTGCTCTCACTTAAGAAATCCTCTTCATCCGCAGTTTGAAAGAAACCTAGTGTTTATAGGAGCAATTTAGCAATTAATAAAATGTTCAGTTTTGTTTTGTTACAGCTTAGAGGTATATGCAATAATGTCAAGCAGATCATTTTTTATTTGCAACATTTTTTTAGAAGAGAATTTCTCTCACAATATTTTCCACCCAAAAAGTAAAAGGAAAAATCCACTGTGTATTATTAATGTAATAAGCATATATTATGCTTTATTGCAGTAGCTTCAAATACAGCATATAATAAATAGCTTACAAAAATACAAGAAAATCAGTATACAACTTTATTTTTAAAAATTCAAATTTAGAATAATTTTTCTGTTAAATTTATCTTATCATACATCATCTAGCAATTTTAATCTCTTTTTCATTAATAAATCAAACTTGGGAATTCCATCTAATTAGAATTCAAAGGTTTTTCACTAAAATTATTCAACTAATAATATCTGTTTACAAATGTTGAATAATCTGAAAGAAAGAAAAAAGTGGAACATTTAGAATATATCAATAATCTAGAGCTTTACTGGACATTCAACTTCATAGTTTAAGAAACCCCAATATAAATAATATTAAGTACTTGGAAGTAAAGAAATATTAAAAACAATATATAAATAATATAGAAGACTGGGATTTTTCAGCAATTGTTTTTTAAATAAAATCATGCAAAACAAATTTTTAAACAGCCAAATCTAGGGGGGTGGATCGCTTTGTTTTCTCTATATATATCCAGGAAAAGTTCTTTTTTTTAAAAAATTTGCATATTCCTATATGTTGTCAAAAACTTTTAGAGCATATTTGTGAATACTGATATTATCTATTCTATGGAAAGAACAAAACTTCAATGAAAATTCAGAAGAACCAGTAACTTCCAGGAAATCAGCATGTCTGGCTGGACTGTGTTTAAATATACTTTCCATTCAGTAAATTTGTATTCATTCTGAAACGCTCAATGGATTATGTATAGTCCATAAGTACGTACTTAGACTTAAAATTTTTAAATTGACATTTAATTGACAAGCAGCATTTATCTGCTAGTTATAAAGGAATAATAATATTCTATAGTCTTAATGAGTTGAACAAACAAGGTTCTTCAATAAATATGGATTAAACAAGAAGCATAAAATTTTTGAACATGCATTCATATATTTGTTTATAGTATTCTTCACAAATATAAAACACTCAGCTAAAAAAACTCTTAGTAGTCCCTCTAGTAATCAAGTAACTCATAGCGATTATTCCAATATAAGTATCTGTATTTATGTTCATATTGAAACGTCTCAATGGATTATCTGTTAAAGCAAGCAATTAAATCTATAACTTTATAACTATTTTTGCATGAGAATTTTTTGACATATTTTTAAAATTTTAAATTTACATTTGGTCAATCAATATTAATTTGTAAAAGTAACTGTATGTCCAAAATTGATCTAACTTCTTTAAAATTTTCAAACAATTTTTGGAGCCTTAAAAATATCTCATTCCAATATCTAACAATAAGATCAATTTGGCATTTTTGTGAAATATGATTCAAAATTTCATCAAAGCATATTACCCTGTTAACCCCATATCAACTCTGTTAAAAGAAGTGTAAATTAAAAGTTAAAACCAGTATGATCTTAAATTTCATCAAATTTAAGAGACAAAATTAGCAAAGTGATTATTATTCATATACAGAATGTTACAACAAAGCATTTTTGGAATTCAAATCACAGGTCACACTTTACAAGAATTCAATAGTTCAGAAAATAACAGCTGGGACACAAATCGCTATACATATATGCATAAAAGCATTTATCTATTTTGGTAGAATTAATAACTACTGATTTTTTTCAAAATTTGTCTTGTATTTGGTAAATACTGTTGATGATAATTAAAATAAAAACTCATTATGATTTTTAAAACTTAATTTCAAGGTCTAATTCAATAACTATTGAAATAAAAATGAAATCTTTAAAATTTTATTATAATTAATGATAAATTTAAAAAATATTTTTAAAGAATTTCTTCCTCTTTTAACAAAATGTTACTGTTATATAGAAAATATATCTTACAACCTAAAAAAACTTAACTGATAATACACAATATCACATATGTAACTCGACTTCTGCTTTGGAAGGCTTGATGTATAAATATGAATTTCTGAGAGAGTAATTATCCCCCTAGTGACTTTCTTAAATTCCGAAGATAATTTATTGAATAATTTCATTAAACTGTTACGAAAAATTCTTCTTAGAAAGACAGCTAACTTAAGTCAAATTAAAATTTGCTTACGGTTATGCATGCTACCACTAGCCAGCAGAGAATTTGATGTTGACTGTTCATCATCTGCATTCAGTGAAATTCTATATAAGAAATACAGAAAGATATCGATAGAATATACAGAAGATACTGAAATGTCAAAAATATCAAGTTGATCTTAACTAATAGAATAGATATTTAAACTTTTATAGAAATATTTATGTAATAAGTTTTTAATAAATTTGGAAAAAAAAATTTGTGAAATCTACCAAATTATGAAAAAGGAACAATTAATTTTTTAAATGTTTGGATAAATTTTAGGTAATTATGAAAATGTTGAAATCTTAATATACATACACAAAACGTTTCCCTGAGGAAATTTTTATTTGAAAAGATCAACTAAATCTTCAAAGTTTTAATAACTACAATTCACCAGGACTCCAAACAAAAAGTGTTCCATTCGGAAAAGTACAAATTTTTTGGAAGTGGGATTAAGTGGTGGATCAACATTGCTGCAAAAATGATTATTTCAACTGCCATAAAAATAGCTTATTTTGACGAAAAAGCAAAACATAAGATAAAAATAACAAAATTGAAATCTGTTATCGCAAATTTCAAGTTATCATGTGAGAATTTTTTTTGATCATGTGATTATATCAATGCACATGCGTCAACTTAAAAAAAAAAAAAATGCTTTTTTTTTATATAGTATTTTTATGAAAACAATATTTTTATAAGCACGAACTCCTATTTTCTAATTTCTGAGATCATAAAACAGTTTCATAATGGATTAATCTCAGAACAGGAGTGAAATCTTTCAATGTTTCCTACTTAAGAATGAATGAAAAGATATTTCCCCATTGGTGGTAAGCGAAAATACTTTTATCAAAACTTTCATTAAACATTGAGTGAAGTTTTTTGAACATATTATAAAAATTAAATTATTTAATTTCCTCCAAAAAAATTACATTAAATGAAAATCACAGCTATGATGTCATAGTTCTACGTCAACTTTTTAAAAATGCATCTGCTGTCAAAGAAGCATATGTAATAATAAAGAAATACTGGTAAAAGCAGGTCAACCTAAAAGATGTTCATGAATATTGCCATTTATGCTTTATTCATTGCTTATGCGATTTCGAGCTTCAATTACTCAAAACCTCCTAACCAAAACAATATCATGTTCTCGCCGCATGATAATAAGATAAACCATTCATTCTTCTTTTGTACACAAACACACTATCTATGTATACAAATAGACATTCTTATTGGCCATGACATCATAGCATAAAATTTACATTCAATAATGAAAACCAATAGTGCATGTAATTAGACTTGAATGGAAACAAATGATTTTAAGTCATGAAAAAGTGATTAAAAAAAAACAATGAAAATTATACATTTATTTTCCAAACATTGATATTTTTACCACAGTTTAGAAAAAATATAAAAATATTTTGATTGTACTATTTTATGTATAAGATTTTTTTTTTGCTTGATATATATCAATTTGTTTATTTAATTATAGAAACATTATTAAAGAACAGTTCATAAAAGATTAAAAACGGAAAAGGTAACAAAAATTTAAAAAACGAATGAAAAACATTCACATTGGTTATACGTAATCACAAAGTATTTTCATTATCATCAATTGATATTAATTTGTGCTGAAGGTAAAAAGACTTTAAGATAACTGTAAATAAGACAATTTAAAAAAACATCAGAAAAATTAAAAATTATGAATAATTAAATTTTTTTTTTAAATTTAGGAAGAAACATTGCCATTGAAAATAATTAAATGAAACAGTCAGTTTTAATGCAAAATTTTGTTCTTACACTAAAACATTGAAACTTAAATTAAATCTCTTAAAAATAGAGAGAGAGAGAGAAGATGGAAATTCGCTTTAACTAGTGCACCAAGAAAATTAACTGCTATGACACAAATAATTTGCATTATTACAATAATAACATGTTAGAAATCACGAAATGTTTGTAGATGATCCTAGTACACTTGGTCTCTCAGATAATCTCAGCAGAGTTTTTCTGGCAGAGTTAAATTGATGTTACTAAGAAAATTTTACCTATGCACAGAAAGATCTAGTATAGTTTGCATCAGTTTTAAACAGATTTGACTTTCATTACTTTTGATTACTGGTCCACAAATATGAAGAAAACAATTTATTGCAAACTCTTCTCTGTTCTCCAGGAAGTTCTCTCCAATTTAAATTAGCTGAAATCTACTTTAGCCCATTCGAAATGGATTGCACACGTGGTGTGCAACTCAAAATAAATAATAAACTTGAGTCATAAAAGTTAATTTAAAGGGAAAAATCTTTCTTTAGTTGGAAAAGATAAAAAAAATTATTGCTATTTTAAAGAAATGTGCTTTGAATATTTTTAAAAGTTCCAGATCTACTAGGTGAAAGAGAAATCGTATTATAAATCTGATAATTAGCTAATTTTTTGAGTAATCATAAAATTAAAATGATAAGCTATGCAGTAATCAAAACATTTTCTATTCATTTAGTTAATTTCCTGCCTTAATTATTGATTTGCTTTACCTAAATATGCAGCTTTTAAATTTCTTTTTAATAACATCAGATAATTCTTTTATGAGTTAAATATTATTTGACAATTTTTCAATTTGCAGTGGAAACTTATTTTGTTTATATTTATAAACCACTCTACCTGGGAAAAAAAATCAGACCAAAATCAAATTTGTAACCCATTGATACTCAATATAAGATGATCTACCAATTATGAATTTGTAATTTGTAAACTATAATATTGTTTATTCTGGGTTTAAAATTTAATCTTCCTCTCTTAGTAAGGCTGTATATGTATCAAACTGTTAACAGAATTATGATATATGATTTTTTTTTTTTAATGTTGAAGATATTTGAAAGAGCAAACCTCTATTTATAATGTTTTTAAAAACCCTTCTAACTTCAGTTTGACACCTGTATTAGGAAAGCTCTCTAAGAATTAAGTAACAATTTACAAGAAAGAGTTACAAAACTTTCTTCAAGATGAGAACACAATACACCAAATAAAACTTCACTAAAACTTATTAGAAATGCACCATATTTACATGCAGTTAATTTGAGAAATAATACAAATAAGAATAAATCCATTAACCACTGCTACATTACATTCATATTAGTTACAATGGATGCAGTTATGTAATTATAAACCAACTACCACTTTAAATTGTGCCTTTGTAATTTGCTTCCCAGAATAAAGATCTTCATATAATTTATAAACAATGATAATAGCAATTTTGAAATACATAGCATTTAATTTTCTTTTCTATTAATGGAATTCTCAAAATGATTCTATTTTAATACAATATTTTTATATACATTTATTCCTAATTGCATAATTTTTACTCAGACTCTACAAAAGTGAAACAATTATAAGTATATAGGGCATATTCTTACTTTTTTGCAAGTTCTGATGAATTCTTTTGTTCTTTTCCTGTAATAAAGATAATTGACAATATATAATGTGAAATCAAATTTGTATATTTGATTTGACTTCAAATTAACATCAAACAAAAATAACATACTTATGTTTCTTACATAAAAATAAATTCAAGGGATTACTAAAGAAAATTAATTGGCATTAATTTGTAATCAGCAACAAATTACAGTTATATATATATATTCAATTTAACATGTAAGCATACAATAAATATGAATTCAATATCAGTAAAAAATCCCAACAAAATTGAATTAAAATACTAGTTTTGAAAAAAAATTTTTTAGTTGGTTACATACCAATTAAGAAATCTGTTGAAAGGAATATTTCCTAAAAAAGACCGAACATGGTTGAATCATTATTATTATTATTATTATGTAAACTTTATACTATGAAACTACTATATTATGAAAACAGAATCCATAAGACTTTTCAAAAACATGTTTTCTTCAATAAGCTGGAAATTGCTATTAACAGGGTAGCCCTCCTTTCTGCTGTTTGATTTTCCCCAATAATTCCAGGTTTTATAACAAATTTCCCGATTGTTGTTGTTGTGTATGGTTTATTGGTGCAAGAGCCATATTTGGCTATACTACGCCAAGCATATGGTAAAATTAGAGCAGACATTTAAAAAAAGTGAAAGCAATAAAAACCACGTAAAATGCGTCGATACAAATATTAAAAAACTGTCTTAACGTAAGACAATGATTAACGTAAATGTAAAATAATCATAAAAATACATTTAACATAAAAGGAAGAACAAACAGATGAAATAGGTGTTATATATAGTTAAAGAAACCAATAGCTCTTAAAAATTTAAAAATATTTGGGTGCTATTTTTCACCCACTAGGTCTTGCAAGTTAAGAGAAGACAAGTAGAAAAAATTATGACGATGAACATTAAAATCGGGACATTTAATTTAAATATGTTTCACACTAAAAGCAATATGACAAGTGAGACAAATTGGCACCCTTTCACCCAAGATGAGATGACGATGAGTAAAACGGGTGTGTTCTATACGGAGGCGAGTCAATTTCATATCAACCTCTCGTGTAGGGTGAACAGGCCATAAACCAAATGTAGGCTTGACGGAATGAAGTTTATTCTCGGTCTTCAAATCCCATGTTAAATAAATATGTTTAATGAAAAATCTCTTAATGTCGCAATATGGAAGTTTATGGGACAAAAATGAGTCTGCAGATTAAGTGCTGAATCAGCTTCTTCATTCCCAGCAATGCCTACGTGACTCGGGATCCAACTAAAAAGGATATGAAAACCTTCATTTTGTAGGAGACGCCAAGTAAATAGGATTCTAATCGCAATCGGACGCATCCGATTGCTATAGCGCGAGAGTGTCTCCAGAGCACTCAAATTATCGGTATAAATAATGAAGTTACGCTGAGAGGAGGGAGAAATTTTTTTTTGAGCACAGAAAATTGCCATCAACTCAGCAGTAAATACAGAACAGTAATTATGCAAACTATAGCTGAGCCATCCGTAAACATTGGTACTAAAGAAGAATACCGATAGCGATGATGCAAAAACAGGCGTTTAAAATTAATTGGATCATTTGACGAATTATTAAATCCTGAGAAGGGATTCATCTAAGAAAATTGTGGTATATCCCAGGGGGTGGGGAAACAAAATAAATATACAGTCTTAATTGTAACATTTGAAAGGCCCGAGTCATGCAAAAGTACTTTCGCTCTCTCACTAAATGGAAGAATGTGAGAGGGACGGGCCTATTATAGTCTGCGAAGACTAATTGATAGTGTTATAATAGAAATGGGATGACTGGACAAAGATTTTGTACGAAAATAATAACAGGCAGCCAATTTTTTACGTCTTAAATCAAGAGGCAAATGGTAGCAAATAGTATAAAGGCGCTCAACGGGAGAGGTACGAAATGCTCCGGAACAAATCCTTAAGGCAGAATGGTGAATGGTATCCAAGCGTCGCAGTAAAGAATCACGGGCGGAACCATACACCCGTAATCCATGCGAGAGAGGATAACTGCTTCGTAAATATGGAACATATGGAGCAGAGATGTCCGATCGGCGCCCCAAGATGTTTTGGAGAGAACCTTTAAAATATTTAATGATTTCTCGCATTTCTTCCGATTTGAGATATGTGGAAGAAAGGAGAGTTACCGATCAAAAATTACTCCCAGAAATCGTATTTCATCCCCAACTGAGATGGGCGTATTTCGTATTTGAATGACAGGATCTACATGGATATTTCTTTTGCTGCAGAAATGAACGCACCGGCTCTCCTCCGGATAGATAGTATGCCCGTTGTGATCACACCAAGCCAACACTTTATTAACGGCATTTTGCAATTGTCACTCGATTAAATTCATATTGCTGCCTTGGCATGAGATCTGCAAATCGTCAACATAAAGTGATCCCTGAACAGTTGAAGGTAAAACAGATAAAACTTGACTAATATGAACACTAAAAAGTGCAACACTGAGGACACTTCCCTGCGGGACTGCCTCAGCTTGAATAAAAGTTGCCTACACGTACTCTGAAAGTCCGATGTGATAAAAAGTTCTACAAGAATATGGGAAGATTTCCCCTAAAACCACATTTAAAAAGTGTCGAAAGTATGCCATAGCGCCATGCTCGGTCGTATGCCTTCTCAATATTAAAAAAATGTGGAGACAAGGTGATTCCTCCTAACGTGTTGCGAATCTGGGTTTCCAGAAAAACGAGGTTATCAAATGTAGATCTACCTCTACGGAAACCACTCTGCAACGGGGAGATACATCCCTGTTTCTCCAGTTCATATACAAGACGTGTATTGACCATGCGCTCAAAGGTCTTACAAAGGCAACTCGTCAGAGCAATTGGTCTGTAGTTCAGAGGATTTAATGGTTCCTTATCAGGTTTTAAGATTGGGATCACAATAGCTTCACGCCATTGTGAAGAATATTTCCGTTCAAGCCATATTCTGTTAAATAATACTAGCAGATTTGAAAGGGAAGTTGTATTCAGATAGTGGAGCATAATATATGTGATCCCACCTGGCCCTGGACTGGTATCATGGGCTTGAGATAAGGCCATTTGCAGTCCAAACACCCTGAATTCACAGTTATAGGGAAAAGTACATCGGTCATTAAAGCGCAGATGCAACCATTCCGCGGAATTCTTAATTGCCAGAAAAATAGGATTATACGAATCCGACGCGGAGACCTGTGCAAATGCTTGACCGAGAGCATTGGCCACGTCTGATGGAGCAGAATGTGCCTTATTTCCTGTATTTAGAGGTTTCCCAATATATTCCACTAGCAGCCTTTTTCTTTCATAAATGCTTACTGGATGTGGAGGATGTGATAGATGATACGAATTTAATCCAAGATTCCCTCTGACTACGGCGACGAATTAGACGAGCAAGGGCTTTGGCTCGTTTAAAAACAACAAGATTTTCTGTTGTCGGGTCCCTTCGAAAGATGTTCCATATATATATATTTTTTTGCTGTTTATGACTATTACGGCAAGCTTCATTCCACTACGGTCTACGAAATTTTCTTAGACGTGGGGAAGTCTTCGAGATAGTCGCATTTGCGGCGCTTAATATGCTGTCAATGACATGTTGTACTGCTTCTGTGATGTCACAAGTACTGACCATAGTTTATGTGATATCTACTAATTGCGTGAATACATCCCAATCTGCCCGCTTGAATAAAAACCTTGGTGGACAAGTAGTCGCACCACCTCCATTAACATGGGAAACAATAACGGGGAAG
Source organism: Argiope bruennichi (assembly GCF_947563725.1). Taxonomy (NCBI): domain Eukaryota; kingdom Metazoa; phylum Arthropoda; class Arachnida; order Araneae; family Araneidae; genus Argiope; species Argiope bruennichi. The sequence goes on along the minus strand of NC_079153.1, from coordinate 72,843,932 downwards.
TGATCACTGCAGTCAAGATTATTGTTAACTGTTAGAGTGAGAAATGGCAGCAGTTCAGGTGTACATATGGCCAGATCAAGACTATGGAAACTACGTATGGGTTTGTGAAAGTAAGTTTTCTCTTCACTGTTGAGCAGGCAGAGACAGTTTTTAGTAATAAACTGCTAAATCTGTTGTCCACGAGAGTTTGCACTATCCGAACTCTACAAAGTACTATGTCCACTGAAGTCTCCCAATAAAATGAAAGGTGAAGGAAGCTGGTCTACTAAGTTATCAAGTTCTTGCTGACATATGACATCATGAGGCGGTAAATAAATGCAGCAGACTGTGACCAACGTTCGTATGTGAACTTGTACAGCCACAGCCTGTAAAGAATTATGCAAAACAAGAGGTGTGCTAGGATACAAATTTGAAGTAAAGATACAAACACCAACCGAATTACGAGATCCAGTGTCTGTATCTCTTCACACACAATTATAGCTTCTTAATTTAAGTGGAATGTTAGGCGTCAAGAAGGTTTCTTGAACACCGAAGCAAACAGGATGAAATTTGTTAAAAATAGATTTGATGTCTTGTATTTTAGACCGAATGCCGCGACAATTCCACGAAAGGAAGGTACCCATTAAGAAATTCTAATTGCAGGAGGAGAAATATTGTCAGCTGTTTGTGTTGCGGAAATATCGCAATTCATCCCAAATTCATCCTCACCCTCAGAAGGATGGAGTTTGAGATCAGGACTGTTTTGCATGCCTCCAAAAATGGATGTCAAATCTCTATGAGCTATCCCTTGACTAGCAAGTCCCAAAACTACAGAGTTTTTAGAAATAATTTTCTTCAATTTCGAAGATAGGTCTGACTTTGATAGTCCTCGCTTTGCAAGCTTTAATTTTAGGGAGTTGTCAGATTTCGATTTTCTTTGCTTTTTATCTGTCTTTCCAGAGTCAGAAATATTGTTTATGGATTCTTCTGTGTCCGAATCCGACGATTTTTGAGATTTTATTTGCATAAACTTCTTAATGCAGTTACCACAAAAGCTTTTCTGGACCACGGATTTATAGCTTACACCAGGTAACGGTGTCTGTGCAAGTACTTTCTTTCTTGCATCGGGGTAAGAAATTTCCTCTTTAATTTTGGTAGTGGTGATTTGCTTTTCAAGTTTCCAGCGTTGATATAACCGGGTGAAAGAAGTATGTTCGCCTTCGCAGTTTACGTACTTCTCTGGTGCGGAGCATTGTTGGCTTTCATGCCCTTTTTCAGAGCAACGGGCGCAAGTAACAGTTCCGCGGCAATTAGCTTTCGAGTGCCCAAAACGCTGGCACTTGAAACATTTAAGTGGGTTTGGGATATATGGCCGGACAGGTAGCTTGATATAACCTGCATATACGAAGTCTGGCAGTTTTTGCGACCGACTTAAAAGTGAGGATGTGATGCTTGGTTTCGAGTATTTGTCGTTCTCGCAGGATGGTAATGCGGCGAACTTTTATAACACCTTGTGGTTTTAACTCGTCTTGAATATAATCTAAAGGAAGGTTAAATATTTCCCCGCAAGTAATGACGCCTTGAGATGTGTTTAATGATGTGTGAGGGCTGATAGTAACAGGGATCGTGGCCAGAGCTTTCACTTTTTGAATATTCTGGGCTTGTTTTCGAGTACTGACCTCTCTATAAGCAAGTCACCAGATTTCATTTTTTTTATAGATGCAGCTTTCCCAACTGTTGCGGAGATAGATTTCTGCACTAAGAAAGGAGACACTGTATCAAAAGATTCGTTTTTATCAGATACACGTTTCATTACAAAATATCGGTCGAAATGTTGTTCAAAATGAGGAGTAATTTGTACATTATGACGCCCACTGAAAGGACCACGTTTGGAAGAGCCCATACGATATAGCAAAAGAATTCGGGTCCGACGGCACCGCCCACCACGGAGCCAAACAAAGGAAGGCAATTACCGGTTCTGGTCATTCCCAGCCTCGGCATCCACCCTAGTGCTAATCGGTACCTATACGCTGGGAGTCACCCCGGGGACAGTGACCACCTTTAACGCCAAGCCCAAGAAGTGATCCCTTCGCTTGATCCCTAGCAAACTAACCACTTAGGTGGCTAGCTACCAGCCGATTGATACACCAGGGATCACAGTACACCACCCGTCTAATGGCTCGCCAACACGGTCAACACGTAGGGTTTTTGGCTGTCCATGAGAAACAGAAAGCAAACAGAGCGGCGACAACATTTTTCAGCCGATTATTTCAAACGATTCTGTTTATTTTCTTAATATTTGATGCATTTAAAATGAAACATTGTTAATTAATCGATCTTTCAGATTCATTCTGAAGTACTTTTGAATAAAAATAAAACAGAATAAAGGAAATTAAAAATTTCTAATCTACATAGCGTTACCCCAACTGGAGTAGAATATTCACTCATTTGTGTTGTCATAATTGGCGTTGAAAATTCACGTATGCGCATTGTGTTCTGATTGTTGATAACTATTTTCAACGGATATGGACTTGGTTTTGATGGCTTAATATGTTTTCGACAGATTATTTCAAACGATTCTGTTTATTTTTTTAAGTTTTTGATGCATTTAAAACTAAACATTGTTAATTAATCGATCTGTTCATTAAGAATCTGAGAAAATTTTGTTGACAACTTCTTGAGATATTATATAAACTAAGAAAAATATTCTTTAGTGCCTATAAGGTTGAAATTCTCAGCGACTCTGTTTTCAGTACTCATATTTAAAAAAAAAAAATCATTATATTAATTGCAGTTTAATCATTTCCACTTTATTTTAAAGCATAAATTCTACGGGAGCTAACAGAAAATTAGAGAGATACATATTATGTTATGGCTGAAGGCCTTTATAATATAGTGAGTGAATTATATGATTATTAAAATTTGAAGTTTTAAAATATTTTAATGAAGAAGCAATTAAAATGGCAGTTCCATGAAATATTTAATTATTAAAATTTTAACAAGCATTCAGATTGGCGAACCGGCTGGTCGTCAAAGGCAGCTAGTTAATAATATAATTCTCTCAGAATAAGCCATGGATATCTGAAAAATGAACATTATCATAGGAATTCATCAAGCATTCTATTTATAATTCTATAATGAATTTACTATCACAAAAATGAAGATATGATGTTCTAAATAAAATGCAGCAAAATTTAAATCTTAAGAACAATTACAATATAGTTTGAATAAGTAAATAAAAAATTTTTAAAAAAATGATGCATACTTTTTATTTTTAGTTCTTTATCTTTTGATTTCTTAGGAAGCTCCTGTTTCTTTTTAAACATATAATGTGCAATTGCAATATCTCGGTCAGCAGTATTTTCTGACAAAGACGATCTTTCTAACCACAATTCTTGTTCCAATTCTTCAATCTAAAAAAAGAATTTTAAAATATAAAAATATATTTCAGTTATTTCTATAAATTTAAAACAATGAAATCTGTATGTTAAAAAATAATGAATTGCATATAATTCTAACTGAGTTTTTAAAAAAAAGCAGGAACTAATTATTTTTTAGCTTTTTCTGAAGAAATGTTGCAATTTATAAAACTTTGTTCCACAAAGACCAAGTTGGAACAGATTTTACAATAATAAATGTTGGGTAACTGCACCAATATCCCACTCTAAACAATGATAGAAGATGGTATATATAATTGTTAGCATCAACATCAACACTGTGCGGATTTAAAAAGTATATCCACTAATGCAAAATCCTATCTTCCATTTTGGCATCAAGCAATCAAAGTTTTTTTTAATGAATGTGTGAATAAAAAATAAAAATTAAGTTACAAAATCAAACTTCAGATTCTATTTACATTCTTTTTCTGACAATGAGGCTAGGTCAGCAATTTTTATTATGCCGATTCCTTACATTCTCCATTCATGGGACATTTGGTTACAGTCTGCAAATTTGTTTCTCCAGATTACAGCCATACAAACAGGATTTCTTGAAACTATTATGCTAATTCACTATTTAGCAATGCTGGCATCAATTTCCCAGAATATAATCTCTTCCTCTTTGGAGAAGTCAGACCCCTCCTCCTCCATGGGCAAACTATGTCATCCACTTACTTGTTTGCAGTGGTCGATCCTCAGCCGCAAGCATGAGGGGAAGCCAAACCCTTAATATCTTCCATTCACCTGGCATCCCAGAAAACAAAGAGCCAGGCTGCAGTAAATTATTCTATTTTTACTTTTTTACTACTATTCCCAATCATTAATATTCTCACCAGTTGTTATTTTAATCTCCATAATTAACAATTTACGCTCCACACAACTTCCAACGCTGCTTTATGCAGAAAGCTCACACCAAGGTCGAGGACAGCCTTTTAATTCCCTTTCCATATACATGGACAAATTAAGCATTATCCATCCTCATGGGTCTATGTGTCCTTATTACAGCCCATAGTTTCTGCTGAGATAAAAAAAAAAAAAAAAAATCAATGAGTTTGATCAAAGTTTATTAACCCAAACACATCTACTTAGCAAATAGCCCTATTGAATGCAAAAAAATAATAAAACTATCTTATAAATGGTCAGACCTTTTCTTTGAATAATGTTATTTATGCTTTCAAAATTTAACACAACTAGTTATCCATGCTGAAGCTAAATCAAGGAGGGGTGAATCAGACAGGAAAGAAAAATACATGTATTTAATAGATGGATGTGGTTGTTTCCTGTCACAATATCCTTTCCAAAGATATGCTGCACTGATAAAAGGATAAAAGGTTCAATTATGAAGTCTAGATATTAGTTTCATAAAATTCATCTTAAAAGCCTGCAAAAATAATACTGTAATAAAGTACAATTACAAATTCAGATCATAAAAAAAATGCCAATTTCTTTCCAGAACAGAAATAAATCAGCATGAGATCTCTCTACCACTATATAAGAAAAATTAAAACCAAAGAAGTTGGCGGTCTTTATGAAAAACAGGACATTCAATTAAATGTAGCATATGGTTAAGGGAAACAATAGGTAGAGATTCACCAAATAGTTAATACATGCAAGTATGATACAAGTGACTGATGTACAGTCGAGTTAAAAATTAAATACTTCCAGGTGAAAGATTTTACTATGTGGAGTTCATTAACTACTTCTCGATTCCTGTCATTTTACCAACTATTCAATATCCACTTATGCAGTGCACTTTTGATATCAGTATGAGAATGAGAATGATATGCAACAGAAGATTTTTCATTAGTATTCTAATTGATATTTCAATTTTGAGATTAATAATTGATCATTATTTGCAATTTTTAGAAATTAAATTCTAATAGACAAGTATTTATTACTTGTTAGCTGAGTACTTTTTATTAGTATTTTTCATCTATCATTATCTGTAATAATACATGAAAATAAAAAAAAAGTTGTCTTTGATTAAAGCAAGTGATTTCTTACAATTTGCTATAGAAAAAAGATTTGAAGTAGAATTTATGAAGTTTCCTTTGCTTAAATTTTTATTAAAATATGTATTAGGTGCATATAATAACACTTCTTTAATATTTATGTAAAGAACACTAACTAGGATTGAATGCTGTTTTAAAATTTTAAACAAGGACTTTATCTTTAACATAATTCATTACCTTAACCTTAACATAATTCAACTTGTGTTACAAATAGTAGTTTTAATGTTTCTTAGAATTCTTATGCAATCTCATAAGCTATTTTATAAAAATTTCCAGTATTTTTTCATTATAAGATATATAATTTACAGTTTAAATAGTTTCTTAGGATGGTCATTCTATTCTTTAAAAATTAAATTTCATGAAAAATATTTTTTATATTAAATAATTTGTAAAAGTGTTTTTAATAAAGCATGTTTTAACATACAGTGATTCTGAGAAGGGAAAAGCCCAGAGAACTAATATAATTAGAAGTCATAAGTTGAAGAAATATCGAAAATTTAGCCAGGGAAATTAATTACTTCTATAGTCATCCGTTAAAAATTTGCTTGTAAGCAAACAAAATAGCACTAAATTGTACAAAACATAAAAAAAAAATCTTTTTATAAATTTGTAAATAATTATAACAAATTTGTCATTAATTACATAGGATGATTTATTCTTATGCATATATACATTTAAGGCTTTTACACTAAATTACATTTTTATTTTAAGGCTTATACATTAAAATGCATATACTTTAAAACCTCCTCAAACAGGCCACCTCTCTTAACGGCCTTTTTGTGACATGGATTTTTCTGCCCAGAGACTTAATATTAAAATAACTCCTAGCAAGGGCCACCAGTACCCCCTGAATGCATGGCGCAATAGTCCACCCATCCCATTTTCAAAAAAATATAATCACTTCCTGTTTCTAACTATGAGCCGAAAAAGTAATCAAGGTAATCTTAAGAAAGATGATTTGTATTTCTTACTTCCTATTGGTTATTAGTGGATTCCAATAATTTGGAACAAAAAATTCCTTCTTGCTTCTTTCATTAGCTAGTCATTTAGTCTAAAGTAGCAACGATGCCGAAGCACGTTATTCTATATCTAGAGCAACACATTCAAGTTCTGCATCAATAATATGAGAACAGAAAATCGTCGAGAAAATTAACCGAATTATTTAACTGTGAAAGAAAACAAAACAAAACATTAAAAACAAGGATTAGATTTTGAAAGAATGAAGGGTGTAAAACAAAAAATTTGGCAACATAAATGAGTCTGTTTCAGAATGGTTTCAATTTTCAAAGAAAATTCCTATCATTGAATCTATGATGCAACAAAAAAGGAAAAGAACTCGTGGATGAATTGGAAATTAAAAATTTATCAGACAGCAATGGGTGGCTGGGCAGATTTCTTACACATCATCCTACGATCACTGTGTGGCAAAATGGCCGATGTCGACCTCAGTTCATATGAAGATTGGCAGGAGCGTCTCCCAGGGCTTTTGGCTGGATATGATGACAAGGACATATTCAGCATGGATAAAACACTCTTTTTTTTTCGCACTTTGCCCAATTAATATATGATACAAAAATCCGAAGAAGCCAGAAGTGGAAAAATTATGAAGGAGTGGCTTACCATTAGTTTTTGTGGGAGTATAGTTGGGGAGAAAGAGAAGACCCTGGTATTTGAAGAAAAAAAACCCAGATGTTTTAAAGGAAAAGATTCAAACCGTCTTGGCGTATTCTTGTAGGCGATCAAAAAAGCATGGATGACGTCATTCCTTTTTTCAAAATACTAGTAAAATTCAATTATTAAAAAAAAAAGAAGGGGAAAAAAAAGAAAAAAGAAAAGAAAAGAATCGAAACAGAAAAGTTCTCCTTGTATTGGACAATGCAGCATGTCATGCACAAGGAGATAAGTTCACAAGAGTTAAACTGTTATTTGTACAGACAAATAAAACATCAGCCATTCGATCATGGTGCTATAAAATGATTCAAGATGGAATATACACAAGGCGCTCTGTGATGTCATTACATGTATAGATGGATAGATGCGAATGTGCAAGTGCAAAGAAAATCTCTGTTGGAGATGCTCTTAAGTGGATTAACCTTCCAGCTGTGCATCCGCGACTTTCGCGGGATACACAGTTCTGGTGCGATTTTCACAGGTAATCCATTTTTTGTTGCATTCCGCATTTTTCACAGTTTAGAGTGTTTATTTTTCAATTACAGATTTTTATTATATTATATTATTATCGTGTAACATATTGTATCAGTTCACTTTCTTAAAAGAATATTTGAAATTATTTGCAGACATCAAATCTAAATAATGATTTTTAAAAAATTATGCAGCCAGGGGGTTAAAACCTCTTGGAAAAAAAAAAAAAAAAGCCAAGAAGTGATTACTAAATATTTTGTTTATCTAAATGGTATCAGCAGCAGAGAAATAAAAACCAATTATATTTATTCGATGAATTGACAGCGGCAGATCAATTAGCAGAGCTCTTGAAGCTTGCTAGAATAGAGCATGACCCCGACTTCTTCCAGCATGAAGCAACAATGGAGTGCTTTGATGCAAGTTCCATTTGCGAGGAACGTCTTTCCATTCATGAGTGTATTGAAAATGTGTTTTACTTAACTTCAAATCAAATTTAAAATTGATTTAAATTAATTTGTGTTCGTTGTGTGTTTAACTTTTTCACAAATGAATTTAATTAGCCTTTCAGGTACCGACTTTATCCTTGGCACGGAATGTTTTACAGGTGGTAGTTGTAATCCAGCTAAACTTTCAGCTCAAGCAAATTGAGAAAAATAGATTAAATCATTAGAAATTCCGACTCAATAACAAACGAATTGAGTAGAGATTTACCTTTTAAATATTTTAACTTAAGAAAAGTGGTTGTTTCTGAGAAATGAAATAAACTTAAAAAAGCAAAATCATATCATTTTTCAATAAAATGCAAAAACCCATGGCACTCTTTTCTCTTTGGATAAGTTCTCAAACTTCATTTTAAATGTGTTATGCTTGTTTATATTACGTATTATAACAATTATCTTGCATTGTAAAGAAAACCCTTCAAGGCAGCAAAATTTTCTCAGAACATAGGAGTGGCTGCGCAGAGAGGTGTGACCATATATTATAATAGATAAAAGAATAAATAATTAAAACTTCTCTTTAAAAGAGTTTATAAAAAGACAAACTACTTCACTCTTCATTGAGGAATACTGTACTATTTAAAAAAGGGGGGGGGGAGGAGCACTAAAAATTTACACTTTAATTTAAACATAATCTATGAATTGAAAACGCTAGTAGCAAGTTCTTTAATGGTTTTTATTTAATTTAGGACTAAAACATAGTTGTTAGTTGGTGTAACAACAAATTAAAGGAATTATAAAGTAAAGGAACTATTTAACAAATAAAAATAATTATACAAGTAAAACAAAATTGTTTAACTATGTTTCACCACAATAAATAGTATTATATAAATTTCTGTATTAAAAAGAATATTATTTTTTCAGGGCTTTTTATCGTGGAAAAACAAACTCTAATTTATATAAGGCTGAATGATTATATAAACATTTCATCATGAATTACTAAGTGTGTGATATTGCAAGTCATATTAAATAAATTTATTTGACAGCAGGGTAAACTAGGGTTTAATTAGTTAATTTTAGTATTAATAGGATATTTGAAAATAATTTCATAGAATGACAATTTGTAATTAAAAGCATAAAGAGTATTTCGGAAATATTCAGACCAAAACACTTTTAATAAATACCTTTTTTCTTAATTCTCCGTTCTCTAATTTTGCATTTCTTTCCATCTTTTTAAGTTCATGATTATTTAATTGGAATCTAAATAAAATATGTTTGAATTCCTCCAGTTCTTTAGATAGATCTTTGATACTTTTTTGTGCTATTTCACATTCTTCACATTTCTTAGTAATTTCCTCTTTGCTTTGTCTGATAAAGTTCTGATATCTGAAAGGAAATTATATGTTTACAAAGCATAAATTAATACAAGAAAAATTATATAATAAAGTACCATTAAAAATGTAGCTGGCAATGAGAAAGACTGAAATATCTTGTATTTCTTGTTAACAATATTTTGTAAACCATTTATAATTTGAAAAAATTGCATTTATACTATAAATGATTTACAAGTCATAGATTCCTAACCCCTGTACATGCAGTTGACTCCTGTTCTTTGAAAATATATTGAAGCTGTAAAAGTAGGTGAAATGTAAATCGAAAATCATAATTCTGCTGACTGCATATCACTGGTAGCCTTAAGGAAACATGAAACTTCACAAAAAACTATTATTAACACATTGTGTTTCACTGTCAACTTGTACATGCATTTTTACATACAATAAATATATATTTTTATATGAGCTGTATTTCAATAATAGATTGCAAAAGACTTAAAAATGTGCATTCCACAATTAATTTAGAAATAAACTTTGAATCGCTCCAACTTCAGCACCATATTTAATCAGCAAAGATCAGAATAATAAAACATTTTTTTATAAAATATATCAAAAGTATACACAAAAAAGTACCCAGTAATTAGAGGATCTGAATTATATTTTTCAGCTAGTTTTATAAAGAATTACATATACAATTTAAAAATTTTGCTATATAATCTTAAAATACAGGACGATTCATTAAGAAGTATACAGTTTCAATACGTAATGAAGCAAGAACTATGCAAGATATTATATGCTACCTGTATCAGAATTTATGAGATTATTTTAAGTTTTGTTAGAGAAGCTCAAAGATGTTTTATTAGTGACCCCTTAGTCACATGGCACACATCGATCTGGTAACCCATTTTCGCTAAAACGTATGTTAAAGTATCTGAATCAAGGCTATCAATGATGACTGTGATACTATGTGATGTATATGGCTTTCAGCTTCGCTAGATAGTGGCTGTGACACTGTGTGATCTAACGGCTTTCAGTTCTGCTAGATCGACAGTGTATTAAGGTATCTGAATAAAGCCAATTGATAGTGGCTGTTTCCTGTGTGATCTACTGGCTTTCAGATCTGTTAGATCAACAGATGGTAACCCATTTCCGCTAAAACATCTGTAAAAGTATCTGATTCAAGCCAATCGAAGAGTGGCTGTGATACTGCGTGATCTAGCGGCTTTCAGCTCCACTAGATCAACAGCAAGTGGAAAGATGAATATTTTGTTCCTTTACGAAATCCCACAGGAAGAAATCGCAAGGTGCAATATTATAACTTCTGGGGGACCAATGAGTAAGTGGTATGTTGTAGTGAGCAACTTGTCCAACCCATTGATACAGAAGATGTTTATCGGTATAATCTCGCACATAGACAGACCAATCAATAAAGTTGCCAATGTCTTCCTGCAACTATGGCATTAAGTTAACATATCCAAAAGAGTTGCTCCCATGACAGTTTGCTTGTGAAAAAAGAAGGGGCTGTACACTTTCTTTCAGGAAACTACCACAGAACTCATTTACCTCAAAGGAATCACAAAATTATTGTCTGTGAATTTGGCACTCTCTGTTTTCCAAAAGCGAATATAGTGCTTTTACTTTCCCACAAACGAAAATGTTGCTTCATCAGGGAAAACTAAGCAATCAGCAAACAATTCAAAGCACTTTTGTCAAAATCTAATAGATTTTGCAACATTGGCACTTTGAAAGAATCATTTTCAGCTCTTTTCTCTAAATTATCAAGAGACACAGGGCTGAGAAATATGCACTTCACAATTCACCCTCTTCATTGATTTTTCTGGCTGCATTGAATAATGATGCAAACTCTATCATCAACTTCTTGAGATACATTTGTTTATCTAGTACTTTTACCGTTGCAAAAATAGCTTATGATTCTAAATTATGAGCTATTATTTAGACTAATTTTTTAGTTGGAAAATCGTGATCAAAAATGCCGTTGCAGAAGGGTTAAGGATTCTGTTTCGCTAAATTGAAGAACACTAAAAGTCTTCTCCACTGTAGATGCTGCTATTTCGACTGACTAGTAATATGACACACAAGCTATTGTCTACGTTTCATCTGTCAGGGGCAAAACGCACAGTTTAAGAGCATATCTACTTTACAGTTCACTGAGATTGTGCATATCTTTGACTGTTATTATTTTACAGCATATGGGAAGTGTATACTTTTTTGCTATTCAAATCTGAGGGGGGGGGATCCCTGTGTTTTCTTGTATGTATAATCAAGATACAAAAAAAAAAAAAAATGTGTAAATTGCACTCATGTGCTAGTTATAATGAAATATGGTTTTAAGTAGTGAAAAAAGCAAGAAAAGTAGGGTTGCCACTTAAAACTAAAAAAAAAAACTTTGTGTTTTCCTTGTATGCATATTCAAGATACGAGGAAATGTACAAAAGCACTCATGCTAGCTATAATGCAATATGATTTTAAGAAGTGGAAAAAGTAAGGGAAGAAGAAAGGTTTAACATTATTCAAAATAATAGCATATTAAGAGAAGGTGTATATATATATATATATATATATATATATATATATATATATATATATATATATGTGTGTGTGTGTGTGTGCGTGTAAACCTTCTCTTGACTAAATGTAAACCCTGACTAGCATTGTCAGTTAAAACGCCTTTTCCCTAGTTAATTCGGATTTTGACTAATTTTGGGTTTTTACTGTAACACACACACACACACACACATATATATATATATATATATGTGTGTGTGCGTGTTTTAATATTTATATATGTGTGTGTGTTACAGTAAAAACCTGAAATTAGTCAAAATCCGAATTAACTAGGGAAAAGGCGTTTTAACTGACAACGCTAGTGAAAACCCAAATTCACTTACAAACACAAACGCTAGGGAAAATGTGCTTTAACTGACAAATCTAGCGAAAACTCGAATTAGCTAGAGAAACGCGTTCTAAGTGGCAGCGTTAGGAGGAACCTATTTTATTAGTCTTTTGACTAATTTGTTAGACAATATAATTGAATCCAAAATTATTGTATTAAACTATACTTACAGAGTTTAAGGAAAGAACCCATCATTGAAGAAAAATATTTTACTTGAATGTTATTTAATAGAGTACCGTTATTACAAATTACTTATTTTAGACATGGCAAACTGCTGTGCCCTTAGAATTGCAAAGAGAACCATTTTTCACACAGAAACGTCTCTCTGAAGAACAATCTTTTTACAAGAAAAACAGACGAACCCTTGTCCAATTCCTACAATTCCTTTTCTTGCTGATATTCTGAGTGAAATATAGTAAATTTTTGTGTCAAACTTGTACCCTTATGAGCTGTAGTCTATTGTATGAATATTTATCAAGTTAATATAAGTAATAACCATATATTTATTGAATATATACTGAACTAATTCAGTTTAAATATCATTTCTTACCTTGAATATAATTTATTCAGAACTCCATCTTTCATTCCAATTTTGAACAGACCACCTTAATTTTTTTCAAGAACTAAACAGATGAGATTTCACAAACCAGCTTTTACTCTATCAATATCTGGAATGGGAACAACTGCATTACCTCCAATATCAAACTGAGGATGTGTTGCATCGGAGATATCTTTCATTCGCTTGGCTTGCTTTATTACAGTTTCTTTGGCTTCTTCTCTAATTAGAAAAATACTGGTCGATTTACTAGCAAGCATATGCTCCCCTGATTGTGTTTATTAAGTTCCTTTCTCTTCTGCTTTCATGTCTTCAAAACTTTTCTGTAGTTCATCTTTGTACTCAATATTTTTTTATAATATCTGATTGCAAGGTTGAGGTTGACATTCCAGCTCTTGGTTATATCCCAAACATAGATTTGTATGGTGATTGTTTAATTCTAGAATGTAGAGCTCTGTTTTTCGTAAATTGGATAAAGTAAGGACCATTAGACCACTTTGTAGTTGGATTATCCCTCATCCATAAAGCCAGCCTATTTTCTACGTCTTGGTTGGCCATATCAACTGAATCCTGCGACTGGCTGTACCGAGGTTTCCAATGAACAATCTTCAGTTCTGGCAATTACGTGCATAACTACTCTATAATGGAATTTACAAACTCTGTTCCATTATCATATTACAGTATACCTCAATATCAAAAAGATATCAAATACTTGCAATGCAACCTCTTTCGTTCCTTTGTTCTGAAGTGGTCGTAGTAACACAAACTTTGTTAAATATTCCTAGTAAACCATAATAAAACTAAATTCATTATCTGCCTGAGATTGCATGTCAATCAAATCCACTTGGCAGAGTGTATACATTTCTGAGTGAATAATAGGTTTAGAAATGAAACTTTCCTTTATTTATTTATTTTTTCTGTTGACTTGTTTCATACATCGATAAAAAAAAAAAATGTGTATCCTCTCAGTAGTTATATCAGCAAATTTTCTTGGATTTTCAATTTTAAATCTGTCTCTATCCCCATTGCCTTTGAAACAAGTGCAAATTCGATAGCATCAAAAATTCCTTTAACTGGTAAATAATATTTCATGAGCTCATTTGAAGAAACCAACTTTTTTACTTCACTCATTTCAAGAATGTCAAAACATTTAAATCTGCAGGACTGGAATGAAATCTTGCTGACAGCAGATTTTGCCTCTTCATCCTCTGATAAGAGAGTGTCGTATTCATCATATGTAATAGCTTTAAGGTTATTATGTAAAACTGTAATTGTTCAACAAATTTATTTTTCCCATTTTTGGCGCATAAAGCACTAACACTCATCCTTCACTCATCGTAAATAAATTAACAGTACAAACACGTTCCAGCCACCTGGATAAAACTAGACGAATGCACTTTGAAAATTTCACAAGCAAGAAATATAGGTTCATATGGTTTTACATGGACAACACCTGAAATAACTAGAGGAAAAGGGTTCTCCTTAGCATTGTCATTTAAAACGTGTTTTCCCTAGTTAATTCGGGTTTTCACTAGCGCTGTCGGTAAAAACGCCTTTTCCCTAGTCAACTCAAGTTTTGACTGATTTCAGGTTTTCACTTTAACATATAACATTTTCTTTTTATTTATTATCTAGAATTTAGTAAGACAAAATTATATCTATGGCGAGGATATATTACATCTCATGTTCTTTAACTGTAAGTCACACAAACTTAAGGAAATGGGTGAAATAAAACTTGAAAATTTTTGTTATCATAATACAAATCATTTACGTAACAAAAAACTGTTAGAAAGCAAGATTACTTTTCTTTATTTATTTCTTTTGTAAACAATTCATGCATTTGGCATCAATTTATACAACTTCAGCAGGTTTTTCAGCCATCAGTTTCATGGAGCTAATCCGTAATAAATAAAGTATGATATTTTTCTACGGCCTAAAATATATTTTTTAAAAACTATTTCACTATTAGTGATCATATGTGAAAATATTTCCAGTATATCATTGAATGCATAAAGGACAAATGTGGCACAACAAGTTTTAATGTCTACATAAGTTTTGCTTTAAATGATTGTTATTGAATTTCTTTAAAAAGTTTGAAATTATCTTTTTTTTGGGGGGGGGGGGGGCATTATATTTGGCATTTTCGGATTTGAGGTGCCATCTTCTTCTAAATACTAACATCAGTAATGACTCTTTTGAACTGGCAAGCAATCTTTATGTTTTCCTCTTTTGGTATGACTAATAAGTGCCTGTATTTCTATATCACTTGGGCTTATTTTTACAAAGCGAGAAGTACGAAATAAATTAATTTTGCAGAACTTCTTGAACCCATTCAGCAAAATCGAGATTTTTTGTAATCCATCAAATTTTTATTAAATACGGCTTTTGAGCTGCTCACTGTTTTAAATAAAATCTCTAATCGATTTTGAATAAGCTCACAATTTCTCAAACAATAAACAAACCATTAAATAAGCATGTTATACTAAACAACAACGTGCTGCTTCTATGGATTGAATGTTTCTATTTCTGCCAGAGATTCTGGCAGAAAGTAGTTACAGAAGACTTGTGCAAGTTCACCAGCTGCAATTAGGGAATCTAAAGGAAAAAGAACAACTGTCTTGCAAATCAAAACTGATCTATATAGAAAAAAAGAGACTAGAAAAGAGACAAGTTTCTTCATTACTCAATTGCGAATGGTATTGTTTCGCTTTCGAAAGCTGTGACTACGATTTTTTATTCATGTGATCATTAGAGATCGGCATTTTCTAGACGGGGAAAAAATAACTAGAAATTACTTGCATTTTCTTAATTTTATGAAATTTTTTTAATTTACCTGCTTTCTCCCAGTTCTCTCTGTCTATTTTTAAATTCCCTGATTTTTGTCAGTCCTCCTGGTATCTTGGCAACTCTGGGAAAGGAAGCAATAATTTAACATTATTCGAAATAATAGCAAATTTAAGAAAATTTACATTTATACATAGAAAAAAAATATTTTTATTATCTAGAATTTAGAAAGATAAAAATTATTTATTAATGGAGGGGATAGGTTACTTCTCATGCTCCTTAATTGTTAGTTACAGAAAATTAAGAACTCGGGTAAAATAAATCACAGAAAAATTTGCTTGAAAAAAATCATAATACAAAATAATGATTACTTAACAAACATAAAAGTTACAAAGCAAGATTTTTATTAATATATATTTATTCTAATTCAAGTATTTGAGCTTCAGTTTCTGCAGATTTTTGAGTCAACAGTTTCACGGACCTAATGGCCCTAATCCCAATCCAAATAAGGTATAACATTTCTGTATGTTCTTCTAATGTATATATTTTTAACTATTTCACTTTCAGTGAACATATGTGAAAATATTTCCGATATATCACTGAATGTATTAAAGGACAAATGTATTGCAACAAGTTTTAATATCCATAAAAATTTGGCTTTCAACGACCGTTCTTGAACTAAAAAGTTCGAAACTGGTTGGACATTCATTTTGACACTTTCAGATTTGTCATGCCATCTTTTCCTGCATTCCTTTTATCCAACATCAATGATGACTCTTTGCAACTGACAGGCAAGTCTTGTATGTTTTCCTTTTCTGGCATGACTAGTAAATGCCTTTTTTTCTACATTACTTAGGTTTATTACCTTCTTTCAAAGCAAGCAGTAGAGAACAAATAGATTTTGTGGAATTTCTCGAACCCATTAAACAAAATCAGGATTGATTTTTTTTTATCTGTTCAATTTGTATTACATATGGATTTTGAGCAGCTAACTGATTTCACAATATTCTCTAAACTACTTTGAATGAGCTCTCATTTTCTCAAGTAATAAATAAACCATTGAACAAATCAAGTATGGTAAACTAAATACTATCACACTGCTTCTGCAGATTGAATATTACTAATCCCAGCAGAGAAATGCATTCTGAATTTCCGTGTCATTGCCGAAGTCTCATGCATGCTTATTAGCTGCATTTCGATAATCTCATGAAAAAAGAACAACTGTACTGCAAATTGTAACTGGCATGACTATAGAGGGGGAAAAAAAGGAGAGAGAAAAGGGGCGAGTTTTTGCAGTACACAATCACAAATGATATTGTTTCACTTTTAGAAGCTATGACTACTATCTTTTATTCTTGCTTTGTTTTTAGATATAGACATTATTTGAATAGGAAAACAAAAATACATCAGAAACTTAAAATTCCCTTACTTTCCCTGCTTATATGAAAATTTTGAAATTTCCCTGCATTTTCCTGGTTTTTTTTAAAAACAATTTTTAAAAGTCCCTGTGTTTTCTCTGTTCTCTTAATGGCGTGACAACTGTTATAAATCACTTTATATATGAACTAAAATTTAAGGAAGGAAATTAAAATTAAAGCATGTTAAAATCAGTAAGATTAAAAAAAAAGTCTTTAATAAAAAAAATACTGAAAAGCTTACACCATTAGAAGTTTCTTAGCATCAGCATCTTTCTTCTTTACAAGTTGTTGAATCTTAACGTATTTTTCTTTAATAATAACGAGTTCAGCTTTCAAATCCTGAATATCTTTTATTAAATCAGCATTACGGGTCTTCAACTTCTAAAAAGAAATAATATACTAAAATTAACTCTTTACAATCAATAAAGGGTTGATTTTTTCCCCTTCCAAATGCATAAATATCATCATATAGAAATTCAATCAAGCTTATGAAATATCTTTATTTTTCAGAATTATTGCAGCAACCATAATAATACAAAAAGAAAAGACAGAAAATTAATTTTCTACAGAACTTCCTCAGAAACTATAGAATAAAATGTTACTCCCACCACCTAGCATCTCTAAACTTTGAACAAGGTGCTGAGAATGCTGTAAGTATAATGTCAGCTTTTTATTTACAAACATGAATTTCATATTATAGAGCATAGAGTTGAAACAGCGAGAAGAAAGATTGCAACCCCACTCTGGTAAAGTGACTTGTGGTTAGAATTTGCATTTACTGTAACTGCATTCTATATTATATTTCGATGGCAGATTGTTTCTTGCTCTTACCTGCTAAATTTTAAAACTTATTTATGTCATGGTTCACTTTTGCTGTGCAATTGGATGCAAAGAAAAAGCATCTAAACATAGTCCTGTATCATTTCATAAGCATGTACAATAAACATATGCTATTTATATCGATTTTAAATAAATTTAAAATTTCATGAACTTGGATCATTCAGTGATTTTTATGTTATAACCAAATAATATTACATAGTTTGGTTTAGTTACTGAGCTTAATTTAGTTAAATAGTTATTAAGCTTCATTTAAACTGATGCAACCGCATTATATTTTACTACTTGCTTTGTTTTAATCTTGAATATGTCACATGTACTTGGCTGCAAGAGTGGCGTGATTTTTTTTTCTTGGAAATACAAGCGTATATATAAAAACATTATTGATCAATTGATAATTGTGTTGTTATTTTAATGCAAATAAAGTACCTTATTATTTCCAATATGCAGTACCATTTTTAACATAAATATTCGAATTATATCACATAGTAAACAGTATGAAATCATCATCGTAAATGAAATAGTGTAAACTCAATGTTTTATAAAAATGTTATTTGGTAAAATTCATAAATGTTCAAGTAATAACCGCAAGTTTTTATAAATTTGAATTTCGATCTAAAAAGAAATTAGTGGATATTGTAAAGATAAAATATTAAAGAAAGAAAGATTATCATTACATATAAAAATTTTGTCTGAAAGACAAAATTTATTAATAACTTACAGTATGCACATATTCTAAAATCCCTGTTCTGGTTAAAATTTTGAATTTCTTAATTATTATTATTATTTTTTTTTTGAGCAAAGTTACTGACAAAATCATACACCAGAAGTAAAATTTTTTTAACTGATAGTAAGCATTAGAAATATTAAAAATGTGTCTAAACAGCACTTTGAATTGTTATGCTAAAGAATTGTCAAAATGCTTTATTTTACTTTACAATTACGTTTTTATGTTACAATCAGTCTCCAAATTTTGCAAAGCAATTTTTGTACGGATATTTACAATATAAGACAATTTTTTTTTAACAGTGCTCCATAAAAAAAAAAAAAAAAAAAAACCATATTACTTTTATAATCTTCTTGTGATAATGATAAAGAGTATTTGAAAATGTAATGTAAAATTGAAAAAAATTTTTAAGTGAATAAAAGAATTAAAATATTTACTTAAAGAAGAAAAATAAACTACTTTTAATTAATGCAAAAAAAAGTAAAAATAATTTAAATCAATAAAAATCGCCAAAGATGTTATAAAAATGGAAATGGAACTATTATTTTCAAAACCAGTGTGCTTAGTTTTTAAAGAATGAGGGGGGGGGACTTTTTCAGGAAATGTTAAGCCGAATGGACCTAATACCAGGAAGCAAAAAAATGTGCAACAGTTTTTGACTAAGCCAAGATTTGCGATATGACGTCAAAAAAGGTATTCTTACTCTAAGACCCACCATAAGTCACATGACTCATGTTGAGTAAACTTGTTTCAACAAGAAACTAGTGACTAGCTCCCTCCATTTTTATCTCAGCTCAATGGTATAGAAAAAAAACCATTGTGTATTATTTGCATTCCACTGATGAAGCAATAGCTACAGAAGATTAAAAATAATTTTAAAAATTACAATAATCGAATTTTAATTTTTGTAAATTTAAAATGCAATTCTTTTAATGATAATTGCTGGCATGCAATTAATAGACAAGCAGAGGAAAACTGAATATTTATTTTGGATGCAGCGTTTCAGCTTGATTGAATTCAAAATCAGGCATCATATGGTATTAAAGTCATAAGATCACATATCAAAAGTACTTGCAATTTTGAGCTATAAAATTTGCATGCATGAGAAGATGCAAATCTTTAACAGTTAATCTTTTATTACATTTAGTTCAAAATTTAATATGAATCTATTTTATAGATACTAAATTTGAATATCAAATTTTTCTATTCAGATCTTTACAATTTTAAAGTTAAGTTCATTTGTAATAAGGAACCAAACTTTCTCACAATAGATTTCAATCAAAATTTGATATCTACAAACATGGTGTTAAGTCCATATATTAAATTTCATCTGTCTACTTCAAAGCAATTTGAAATTTTGTGTTCATAGAAAGAGATAATTCCAAATATGTATTTTTTAGATTTAGGGAGGTTTGAAATGCTTAGGTTTGCCCAAATCTCAATTTCGAATTTTTTGACAATTACAATACTCCCTTTTTTATTTAAAAAAGAAAAATCCCTAAAAATTTTTTTTATTCCTTACCCATATAATATAACATAATTTAAACAGAAAAAAAAATTAACAATTTTTATAAACACTTTTGAAATTTGTAAAATTTTAAGACAGATACATTTTGAATCACTTTACTCTGGTACACAGGAAAAATACATCTATGGACAAATAACATAGGCTTGGAAACAATAAAAATTGAACTTCACAAAATAATAAATTGCAACAAAGATAAACAGCAAGAAGCAAGACTAATCTACTAATGACACAGATGAATGTGTGCATTTTTATGTTACAGGCTAGACCTCAGAAAAGCTCTATTATTTTTCTTGCAGCTACAAAATTTGGTATATATATATACCACAAAAGATTTTGAAAAGTTGAATTTTGGTGTTTTTTTTTGTAACAACTTCCAAAAAATATTAAACCGAACAAATTTTTTATATCAACTTAAATTTCGAAAAATTCTATTTTGGAACATATTAAGTTAATACTTATGTAAATTTACTCTAAATTTTAGCACCTTAATTATTAAGTTTTATTTTTATTTATTTAGGCCTAATTTTCAACAACACATTACATTGTTGTTTTAAATTTCAAAACCATTTTATTAAATAAATCATAAATGAGTAATTTTCTTCAACTGTTAAAAGAAAAGAAGGATTCTGTTTAATATGTGTGTAGTTCACAAGATAAAAAAGTAAAATTACGATACCACAAAATTTACAAGATAGATGAATCACTTATTCACATTTTTAATAGCTCTATGATATTATGAGATTGATCTCAATTGCATTGAAATATTTACACAATGAACAGGTATAAGGCAGTTAAAATGACAGGATTTTAATATCTGGCAATTTGACAAAATTATGCCCAAAAAGTGACATCTAAATGAATTAAAAATAATTACATCTAGCTAATATTAATAATAACCAATATACTCATACCTTCAAAAACTCAAGAAGCACTACAAAGAAAAGTTTAAAACGTAAAAATTTAAAGGTCTCTTATGAGTACTAAATTAATCAAATATTGATGCAAGATGATTTTTCTTTTTGCATTTAATTAAGGAAAATACAACTAAATCTGCCGCAATTTTTATGAATTGCAAGAAAGCACAATCTTTTATATATATATATATAAAATGCTAACATGTGTGGCACAGAAATCGTTATTATTACTTACTGCTGAATGGCAACAGTCAATGCATAAGCAATACAAGACGAAATATGCAAATAACACTTGCATGCAAGTTCTAATAGAATTTCAACAACCTTATAGTTTTTTATCAGGGGAAAAAAAGGGGAGGGGACATAAGCAACAAATTTTCAATTCCACAAATACTGTTAAAATAAATTTTAATGTTTACAAAAAAAAAAAAAAAAAAAAACTTTATTATCGAAGAAAATTTTGCAAGACAAGTTCAGATGTTATAGGGGGGGGGGAGATATTACTCATGTTCTCAAATTTAAAGTCACTTAAAATTAAGGACTTGGATGAAATAAAACAACATTTTTGTTACCACGATACAAAAAGATTAACAATAACATTAGAAAGCTATCCTTCCTCTTTGCACTTATTCACAAATTTGAGCATTAATTCCTGCAGATTTTTCAGACATTGGTTTCAGTCCCCCTCCCCCAACAATTTAATTCCCAAAGTTGTGTTTATTAGATGTTTCCTCTTTTTCCCTAAAATTTTTTTCTACTTTCCTAAAGTCTCATAACTCCTCATATGCATATTAATATTGCATACTGCCGCAAATCTCTTGAACCAGAACATTTAAGTTTCATAAAATCTTATATGAACTCATTTTGTATACCGCAGCAAATCTCTTCAAATTTGAACATTTAAGACCTTTCCATAAAAGTTTATGGCAAATTACAGATTATTATTACCTGTTATTATTAACTACCAATTAAAGATTTTTTTTTTTCAGAATATAAACAAACATATTCTTGTTGATATTAAATCCACTTTCCACAATTGCATTGCCAAGTGAAAGAAACAATTATTATTCTTGCCAAAAATCAGAAATTTTTTCTCAAAAAAGAGAAATCATGCAAATGAATTTCTTTATGAAATGGACCAAGCTGTTCTTTGCATTCTCTTTTTAATTTTTTTTCTTCTGAAAAATTTCAAACTGAATTTTTTCAAATTCTAAACATGCAGGTGAAATTTGTGTTTTGAAATAATGAAGTTGAAGCAAATCACTATCCACTTAATACTGAATAGTTTTTCAATAAATGTAGATTAAAACAAGATGCAGCTTTAAAAGCAATAAAATTTTCGAACATACATTCAAATATTTCTTTTTATTTCGTTTTCTCTTCATGAATATAAAACATTCTGCTGCATTAATATTCAAGTAGCTTGTAGTCACTATTCCAGTGATGATATTTTTCCTGTCTTGGAAACTGGATTAATCAATGCAGAAGTCATGGTTTAACAGTCATGAAATGGTTGGTGTTCAGAGCTATGGCCGAATATCTTATATCCTTGAAATGTCTACAGAAAGTGTTATTATTTAGATGAAAAAAATTAAGAAATCTAAAATTCTTTCTTCAAGCACCTGCAATTCTCCACTGTCTCTTCACTTTAGCTGTTATCCAACTACCAACCCTTTACTACAAGACTGGCTACTCCACAAACATCTCGATGCTGCTTTGATAATAAACATCAGGATTTGACACACAGCTCACTCCAAACAACACTTATGCTTTGCTGCAACCATTCACCCATTGATTTGTTATGTGACTCTAAACCTCTCGAGCACTCTTTCTACAACATGTCTTCAGCTTAGACTGTCGGTCTTTTATAGTTCCCAGAGCTGAGCAGAGAAGGTTCTGGAACAATCAGGCATATTTTGGTTCCTATTGGCACTATCACCAAATTTCTTGAAGATTCCAGTATTATCTATTTTGTCACCAAATTCTTCGCCAAATCTCCAAATTGTTGTTAACCCCTGAGATCACCGATTCAGCATCCAACTGGGCTGATTGTACAATGGTCTTTTCAGTGATTGAATTAACCATGCTGGTTAACAAAATTACAGATTTGTAACAATATTTTTAATATCATCAGAGCTTATTTATTATTGATCAATCAAGGTTGCCACTAAATACTGGAAAAAAATTCCCTATATGTATATTCAAGATTTGAGAAAATGCAAAAATAGCACAAATGCTAGTTATAATGCAATAAGATTTTAAGAAGTGGAAAAAGTAAAGAAAAGAAGCGGCAATTTAACATTATTTGAAATAATAGAATATTAAAACAAATTTGATATTTACATAAAAAACAATTTCTCTTTATTTAGTATCCATAATTTAGCAAGACAAAATTTATATATTAAGGGGGGATATATTACCTCAGATACTCTTTAACTGTAAGTCACACACAAAACATTTTTGTTACCATGATACAAATCATTTAATGATTACTTAAAAAAAATTACAAAACAAAATAATTTTGTTTTTATTTATTTATTATTCACTTTTGCTAATTCATGTATTTGGGAATAAACTTCTGCAGATTTTTTTAGTTATCAGTTTTGCAGAGCTAATCCTTAACAAATAAGGTACATACATTTTTAGTTACTTCACTTTCAGCCAATATGTGTCAAAATATTTGCCATATATCATTGAATGCATTGAAGGGTGACACAAAAAGTTTTAATGCTCATAAGAATTCAGCTTTAAATGATTGTCCTTGAACTAAGAAGTTCGAAACCAATTTATTTTTGGACATTAAAATTTGACATTTTTGGACTTGACATATCGCCTTCTCCATCATTCCTTTAGATACAAAATCTAATATTAATTATGACTTTTTGAACTGGCACACAATTTTGTTTCCCTTTTTTTGGCAAATCTAATAAATGTCTGTTTTCCCATATTACTGAGGCTTATTATTTTCTTACAAAGAGAGCATAATGCAACAAGTGGATTATGCGGGATTTATTGAACCCTTTAACTAAAATCAGGATTGATTTTTTTAATCCCTCCAATTTGTATTAGATACAGATTTCTAACATCTCATTGTTTTAAAAAATCTATTCTGACTAAGCTCACAATTTCTCAAATGATAAACAAACCATTCGATAAATTCACATGTGAAATACCATCGCCATGAGTGCACAGATTACATTTATCTGGATACAGCTATTCCAGCCAAAGAAATGCATTCTAAGCTTTCACACATCTACAGAAGTCTTGTTCATGCTCATTAGCTGCAATTCGGGAATGTTATGGAAAAAGAAAAACTGTATCCCAAATCAAAACTGGATTGATCTACACAGAAAATAGGGGGGGGGGGAGGGAAGAGAGTAGACAAGGAGCAAGTTTCGGCATTACACAATTGTGAATGGTATTATTTCGTTTTTGAAGCAATGATTACGATCTTTTATTCTTGCTATCTTTAGAGATTGGCATTTCTTAAATGGGGGGGGGGGGGAGATAACTAAGAAACATAAAATTCTCAAATTTATCTGCATCCCCCCTTTTTTGTTATTTTTTTTAATTCCATGTGTTCTCCCAGTGGTGTGGCAGTTCTGATCAATTTAACTGAATTTTGATAACATGCAAGTAGTAAGAAGGAATTAAGAATATTTTCCAAGATTCCATTACATTTGCAATAGCGAATTTTAAATTAGAAACTTAAAAAGTAGAAAATAAAATAAATTCTCTTTTTAGTATTCTTATTAAAGCATGGTTTTAAAAATAGTTTTATTATGTTATTTTATCTTTTCTAATCTATTATTATTACAGGATAAAATCAGTTATATAAAAATTTGGACCCCTCTAATAAAATGACTATGCAAAAGATAAAGGTTTAAACAAAAAGATGATATAAAAAGAAAAAAAATGTTTTAAATTGACATTTTACTAGCATATACTTTCAGAATTATTTAATGAATTATATTTGTATGTTCAGTATGAATATAATTTCCCCCTAATATAATAGCTTGAGAAGTTGTAACAAACCAAAATTTGTTTAATTCTATCTTCTTCGACATCTTCCTTCAATACTTGATCCTTTCTCTCTAATGTTTCTTTAGAAATCAGCTCATCTGTATAAATAATAGCACTAAGTGTTTCAGGTACATTTGGACTTCCTGCTGCTGAAAAAAATATCATAGTATCAATAAGTAAATCAGTATTTCCTTACTTATATTTGCAACACGCACATTCACCTTATATGCAAAATGTAGCAGTAATAAATAAATACATAAAAATCTGTAGCAAATTAAACACTGAAGAATACAATTCAAAAGCAAAGTGTTGTGACTTATTTAATACAATACCAAATGTTTTCTTACAAAAAATTCTTATGTGAATAAAATTTATACCTTTCATTTCTGTAAATCAGCTATTATACACTAAAAGTGTAAACTGATAAACATCTAATGCATCTTTAAAAAAAAATCAATACAGCAGTTTAAGAGAAGAAAAAATAGTAGTAACACATCTTAAATAATAATGAATAAAAAAACATTAATTTTGGTCACCAGTGTAGTATGTATAATCGCATACATAAAATCAGCATAACAATATAGAAAAGAGGTGAATTGTTAGTTAAGGTTCAGATTATGGCAAAAGTGGCATTATATATAATGGAAAAAGTCCATATAATATGGAGTCATCATGCACTGCTACTCAAGACTCACAGCCAGTGTCAAGAAGCGAAACTAAACTAAACTCAACGGCACAACAGCCCATGTGGGCCAAGGCCTACAGCGCCTATATCTGCTTCCTTGACCGAGGGCCCTGGGGTGCAAGGCATATGTCCCTATAAAATATATATATAACACAAATTTTGAGAATATTGAATTATTGTGAAAAACATGTTTGTGGCCTTAATTATGACAATAATGTAAATAATTTAATGCCGTAGATGCACAACAGCAATATATTTTTAAAAGATCAAATTTAGAAAAAAAAGAGAATAAATAACATTTTTAACAGTTTAATTTTGCTTTAAATTTAATTGTATCTCTCTTTATTTTTTCCCCCACACAATTGATAGCCAATTAAAAATTTATACCAATTTACAATATCAAAATACTTCTCACTATAAAAACTATTAAATATATAATTCTGAAAATGAGACAAATATAATTTTTTTCACCATAAATAACAACAATATAATCCATTTTATTGGAAATACATTTCAATATATATATAATTGATAAAAAGCTGTTTTTGTCATGTAAAAGACAAAAATGTCTAAAAATAAAACTATGGAAAAAAAATATTTACAAAACAATTAATCAAATTTATACAGAACTTAAAAACACTGAATTACATTAATTTTTAAATCGATGCAAAATTAATTGATTTATATTTTAATAAGTTATCTATACAGCAAATCTAACAAGAAAACATTTTGCTGATTAAAATATTTAGGAATTTTTTATTAAAATAATATAGATGCATAGTGTTAATTAATAATCCAATTAAAAATAATGAAACTGAATTTGTAATTTCATTTTCTCAATTCTGCTCAATGGCTACTTTCATACTTGAAAAAATAATATATTTTGAGTCAAAATATTAATCAAGTCCACAAAATTTCAAAAGCAAGTAGAACTGTGAATCATAAGAAGGGAGGGGGTGAATAATATAACAGAAAAAAGGCTTTAAAACACCAGAAATTCTCTATTGGGTAAAGTTTTGACTTCAATGAATACAACTTAATAATATATAAATTTTTAAAAAAATTATTTTTTTAGATATATAAAAAAAGTATTAAGATATATAAAGGAAGACTCACTCAATTCCTCTTTGTTGTTAGAAGCAGAATACTCTTGGTACATCTGTTGATACTTATTTAGATCATTTTCTAAGTTTGCAATCTTTTCATTCAAAGCATTGATTTCCTCAACTTTTCTTTCACTGTCTAATTCCAATGTTCCAATTTTATCCTTCAAATCGCTATTTTCTTTAATAAGAGAAGCTGTCTTATCTTGTTTTTGCTTAAAGAAACAAATAAAAGTTGAATTATTATTTCTTTACTCTACATAAAAAACACCCCTTAAATTAATTTTAGATTTGAAATAACTACATTATAAGATATTCAATTTTAGCTAAGAAACATAAATAATCAAATGTTATTTTATTAGAGTAGCAAATTTCGATTTTGAAATTGATCATATTGTATTATAGCATACAGAATAATTCACTAATCCAAAGTAATTGATTTACTTTTTTACTGACAGTAAAATTTTATTAATAAAATATCAATAGATCAATAAAACATCAAAGCAGATCAAAACAAATAAAAAATGCTTAAATAGTTGCGGGGGGAAAAAACTGCAACAAGAATTAGGATCAACTTCATCAAAAAAATAACTTAAAATGAAGACCATTTCTAAGTAATTATATCTTTCAGAATTTCCAGTAAATTATAACTTTTTTCCCTCATTCTCATTGCACAATTACCAAACTAGTTCTGATTGTCAAAGAACAATATCTTTTTTTAAATATAACTAAATACATTTGACATACAAGCAACTTATATTTTCAATGATTCATCATGTTGAAGAACAAAAACAAGTAGAAATAGTCCCCCCTCTTTTTTTTGTTACAGATTACAAATTGATCATATATATTAATTTATTATATATATATAAAGTTTTGATTTAACACAAAAGTAAAATTTTTTGTAAAATTTAAAAGTTTATACATATGACTACCATTCGCTAATATATTTAAAAATGGAGCTAAAAGATTGCTGTATTATCAAAAGAAAGTTGAAAGATTGAAATTTTAACATGTTAAAAACTTTTCACAATATAATTTTATTATTATTATTATTAAAATGATCCTATGAAGTAACAATTTTTCCACTCTTTTTTCCAATAATGCAACATGGATTACTAGAAACAAAACTATGATGATTATAGCTCAGATAATAAAAAATTATATTAAAAAATTCTCATTTTGTATTTTTTTTAGCCATGAATATGAAGTTGTCAAAAATAATTCACTTAACAAATATTTAAACTAAAAAGTAGAAGAATCTAAATTTAATATCAGTCAAGTGATATGACTTCAACTAAATATGTTGAAATATTTTTGAGATAGCATTGATTACATTATTTAAAATAATTTTATATTGTTTATTTTGCTCCCAATAGTTCTAAAAAATTTTAATACTTATTACATTTTTACTGATATATTTCTGTTTATAAAATAACAGTGATGATATAAAAAAACATATGGTTTAGCTTCACATTTTTGAGAATCTTTTGCCAGGGAAAACTTAATAAGAACATCAATATACAATCTTTTAACATAAATTATATAATTATTATTTTTCCTTCTCTTGCCTACATTTAAAATTTCCTTTTAATAATAAAGGAATATATAGCTAGAATTGCATGATTAGCCAAAAAGTAAATTCTGCATTATACTTTTCATATTTATATAGAAATCTGTTTTATAAATAAAATAAAGTAAATAAAGATAATATAAATATAAATAATAATAATATAAATATAAAGATAATATAATATAAAATAAAGATCTGTTTTCTCAATTCCTTAACAACTGATAGCATTTAAAGTAGCTCCTCTCTCAATTCCATTAAGATCTCAATCAGATAAATATATAGCACGTGAGAGATGAAGCATAACTTGGCAGGGTTTATTTTATCTTATTTATTTGAGAAAATATTATGATACGAATTGTGCATTGATTACATATGAATATTT
Source organism: Argiope bruennichi (assembly GCF_947563725.1). Taxonomy (NCBI): domain Eukaryota; kingdom Metazoa; phylum Arthropoda; class Arachnida; order Araneae; family Araneidae; genus Argiope; species Argiope bruennichi. The sequence continues at coordinate 72,815,147 of NC_079153.1, read as the reverse complement.
TTTCAATCTTGCCAACATAAGAACCGGTCATTTAAATAAATGGAAAAAAAAAAAAATGAATACACTTAGTTTTACATATTATTTGAAAAAGTCTGCTGTATTACAGTTTATCTATCATTACTTTATTTTTGAATCTACACTCAGTTTTACCTTGGTGAAATCAGGTCCGAGATGGTGTTAAATGACACTGTCAATATATACAAGAACTGCTTGTTTAAAATTACAGAAGTTCGGATGTTTACCTCATTTTGTTTAGGTTCTGCTTGGACTGGTTGCACCATTTCGTGGGCTCTTAATAGTTAGTATAAAAAAAAAAAATTTGTGTGCACATTTTTTCAGGAAAGACACCTATATAGATAAACTTAAGAAGCAAAACCTTATCTAAATATGAAATTTGATCCAAATCATTAGAATCGTTTCCAAGATTCGTGAAATAAATATACATACAACATACATGCTCATTTAAAGATATAAGATAAAACCCAACTTATATTTCACAGCTCTTATCATAATATTACAACTAATCAGGATTCCTTCTTATTCTCCAAATTTACATTACAGATAACATAATAATAATTCATACATTAGGGTTGTCATTCTATTCTCTGAGATTGAGCTAGGGAAAACAATTCTCTGAGTTTTCTTTGCATATATTATCAATCCAAGAAGAAACATACAAACAGTAATCGTGTGCTATAATTGAATAACAATAATTATTTATTTTTTATCAGTAGAAACAGCAAGAGAAAAAAAAATTCAACATTGCCTGAACTAATAATATATTAAATAAATATTTATATTTACATACTGAGATAAAAATCTCTTCAATTATAGCCAAGAATTTAGCAAGTTAAAATTCATATGCTAACCATTATCAGTGAAAGACACCAAACGTCTATTGAACAAAACTACAATGGATGCCCTGATATCACTGAAATTCCTCCTTCTTGGTAAGTATGATTGATAGAATACCCATGATGAGCAATTTGTTTTTTACAAACATTTGCTGAGATAGATTTGGGGAAAGAGTAAGATTTTCTGAAAATTAAAAAAATGTCTCATTTTAAATGAGATATTTTAAGGTGTATTATCCAGGTCAAAATTAAATATGAATAAATATATGAAAACAAATATGACAAGAGAACCAGTACTTTATTGCAAATATATCTCAATAGCATATTTTAGCAAATATTTTTTAATGCTCAATGGACTTTTACAACCTATTTTACAAGGTGTTTTTAATAGATTTTTCAGTATATGTCTCAATTGGTGTTGACTTAATTATTCTGAGCATCAGTCACATTGGTATAACAAACAGTGGTATAGCAGCTTCATTTTGTGTTAACTTTTGTGTACCTCCAAGTTATAAGCACCTCTACCTGCAATACTGATGACATTCACCAGACCAGGAAAACCTCTTTATGTCAAAGAAAGAGAATGCATCTGACAAGTTTGATCTTCATGGTTCACAGGCCAGATTTTGCCATATTGCACTAATCTTATGGTTGAACAGACAAATAAGGTAAATTGGTGATGCAGATTGCACGAGCTAATCATTTAAAAATATCTTCTGCATTGTTCGTGGACATTCAACATGTACAATTTTTTGTGCATGAGTATGTGGGTCTTCATTACATCCAATATTGACCGCGAGGCTAAGTGTCAAAGCTTTATAACACCATCCCTCATAAAACAGATTTTGTGGGAATATATACATATACATACATTTTCGAGTAAATGTAATGGGCACCTCAGAGTGAGATTTTTTCATAGTTTAATTAACTATAAAAAGTAAGCAAAATTTCGGCACTTAACCACAATAACTTCCAAAAATATTACAGCACAAAAATAAATCGTATATTATTTCAATATTTGAAAATCATCTTTTTAATGATATCAAAATAATTGTGACAAATTTTTCCAAAATTTTGAAAAATACTTTCCTTAATTTCCAACATTAGATTATACTGATTGTTCTAAAATTCAAACTGCTTTTATTGTTTCATCAAATATTCAATTGCATGATTTTCTTCCATTGTTGGAAGTTAAAGAAGAAGGATTCTGTATTATAATATCTCTGTAACTTATAATACAAATAAAAAAGTGAAATTACAATATTATGAAATTTAGAAAACACGTAACAGATGGATATTTACTTCTTAATAATGCCATGATGTTATTGTGACTGCCTTTATCAAAAATATTTAAGTAATCAATAAACAAAATTTAAGGCAGTTAAAATAACATATTATTAATCTCAGACATTTTGGAGAAATCACGGACATGAAGTTATATCTAAATGACTTTTCTGAAATCAAATATAACCAATATTCTTTGTGAACCAGCTGATCGTTTTAGGTGATTAGTCTTATAATTTTGCAATTTATCAATGTCAAATTTTTATATGCATTTTTTTCCAACACTCATTTAGATAAATAACTAAAAACATCAATAATGGGAAATGTACTTTGCATCATTAGCATGCCAAGAATTCAACAAACAGACACACCAAAGATTTTAGCAGTACAATGCAAAATTTTTGAAATTCAACAGTAAAAATATTATAAGTAAATAACAATCAATGTCTTGTGTTACCCTATTTTCAAATAATGAAGCTTTTTAAAATTCAAAGGATGAAAATTTAAATCAAAGCAGCAAATGATAAATTGCAACTTTTAAACTTTGAAATCAACTTTTTAACTCTAAAATCAACTTTTTATACTAGTTTTAGAATCCTAACATACATTATATAAACAAAGATCTAAGAAGAGGCACCTTTTTCTCAGCTTCTTCTACTTTCATTTGTAGAGTTTCAATATTTTGCAATAATTGTTTAATTTCTTCTTCCTGAGCTTCAAGGCGCTTTTTAAGTCTAAAAATAAATAGATATATAATATATTTGATCTCACTCTAATATATTTGATGTGTTAATAACATTTAAAAAATGACAAATTACTATTTAATTCTGAAAAATAAATTTACTATGTTATTAAATAGATGATGACATTTTTTAAATGAAATTTGATTAATTAAGATAATTTAAGCTTATTACAGTAAGGAATTCACTACTTTGCCATATTAAAGAGAAAGGCAGAGTATATAACAATTTATTATAATTCAATCACGATGGATATCATATTGAAATAATAAAGTTGTGGCTTTATGTATATGTAAAGGTTCATCTAAAATTAAGTAATAAATATTGATAAAATGATGATCTTGCTTGCTTTTTAATACTTTGACTGCTTTTTTTTTGGGGGGGGGGGTCTAGGGCCCAATGCAAAAATAATATTGCAAGAAATTCAACTTGTTAATCAATGGAGTTCATACACATTAATATTCAACATTGGCATAAACATTCAACATAAAAAAGTAAAATTATGATACCGCAAAATTTACAAGATAGATGAATCACTTATTCACATTTTTAATAGCTCTATGATATTATGAGATTGATCTCAATTGCATTGAATTATTTACACTATGAACAGGTAACAGGCGCCTCAATCCCAGGAGACACTCGAGCACAAGTCGAATCTGATTGGTTAGTCCGATCAGTGAATTGAAAACTGCGAAATTCGTTTTCCGCCAATTTTATAGTAACCAATTTTTATCCGCGAAGCGGTAAGCATTATTTCGTATTGCAAGGATAAGGAATAAACATGGAATTCAAATATGCGTTATGTGGCGCTGAAATTTATAAAAAACGCAGTTATTTTAAATGCATGTTATAAATAAACAATTCATGATATTTTCTTTTCAAATATAGAAATAAGAGCTTCTCCCTGTGCAGTTATTGCCTTAAGTTCCAAACACATATGTTAAAATGGATCCAGTGAGAGTTTTGTAGAACTGTGCATTTCATTTTTATTGAAAGACAACATTTATAAACCTAAACAACATTTATAAACTTATATAATAACAGTTCATAATGTTTTCTTTTCAAATATAGAAATGAGAGCACATTTAAAAACATGTAGCAGACCCTTATTTCTTCTATATCAGCTTTATTATAAAACAGATGCGAGAGTAAAATTTTAGTCAACTGAATTACAAAACAAAATACTACAGTACTGATATCTATTCCCAAATTAATTTTGCCAAAATACGCATCTAATTGCCAAAAGGTAGGATAAATAGCCAACAGAAGATTTTGCATGTCTTGTGATCGAACTAACCAATCAGATTCGACTTGTGCTCGGATGTCTCCTGAGATTGAGGCGCCTGTAACAGGTATAAGGCAATTAAAATGATAGAATTTTAATATCTGGCCATTTGACAAAATCATGCCCCAAAAGTGACATCTAAATGAATTAAAAATAATTACATCTAGTTAAAATTAATGATAACCAATATACTCATACCTTCAAAAACTCAAAAAGCACTACAAATAAAAGTTTAAAATGCAATAATTTAAGGGCCTCTTAAGTGTGTTAAATTAATCAAATATTGATACAAAAAGATGTTTCTTTATATATATATATAAAAATAAATAAAATGCTAACATCTGTGGCACGGAAATCGTTTTTATTACTTACTGCTTAATGGCAACAGTCAAACATAAACAAAACAGTATGCAATGAAATTTTTTTCAGAACTGCAAATATATTCAACACTTTGTTAACTAATGCAGCTGCAAATAACTATTTGAATTTTTCGAATATAGGCTTTTTGTTTCACTAAAAGCTTTGTTTAGTCAGAGGAAAGAATACGTAAGGATGTCAAGACATTAGGCGGAAAATAAATGTAAATAATCACAAAAATAGGCTTAAGTGTCGCATGATAAATACTTGTTACGGGTCATCTCTGAAAGCAGATGTTCATGCAGAATTGCCACTCAAATCTGGTAAAAAATGATTTCCCCCCTGAATTGCCTAAATGCATAAGCAATACAAGATGAAATGTGCAAATAGCACTTGCATGCAAGTTCTAATAGAATATGAATACCCTTATAGTATGTATATGTAAAAGTTCATCTAAAATTAAGTAGTAATTATTGATAAAATGATGATCTTGCTTGCTTTTTAATACTTTGACTGCTTTTGGGAGGGGGTCACCGGTGACTAATGGGCCCTTTGTAAAAATAACATTGCAAGAAATTCAACTTGTTAATCAATGGAATTCATACACATTAACATTCAACATTGGCAATTCATAAACAAAATGCAGATAAGGATAGAAGGGTTCAGATATTTCAAGCAGAAACAATTATTTTCAAAAAATGTCTTTTAGAGTGAACAGTGTTACTAGTTTAAAAAAAAGAGAGAGAGAGAAAATATTCAAATATGATAAATTAAACTGTAATATGACGGACTTATATCTTTTCTTATCCAATTGGTGCAAAAATTCTTTCAATTTCATTGTTATAACAATATTTTAATACAATTACAGTTAGAACGAAATAAATTTAGGAAAAGTTCTGCTAATATGTCACAATTATATGGACTGGAAATTTTGACTATTTGACTTTCTAATAAAAAGTGTTGTACAATAAATGACTGATAAATATTACAGATAAAAGTATAAAAACAAGATTGACATGTAATTAATACTTTAAGATATCAATCAAACTGGAACATTCAACATCAATAAGTAGTTTCATTTTTTTTTATATATATAAATAAAAAGGATTAGCATTTGAGAAATTTTCCTTGAATTTTAATTTCAATAAAAGTAATTTTTTGAGATAGAAAAAGAGAAAAATCTGCATAAGAAGTACATTATAAATACATAAAACTTTTGACATCTATGTGAATTTCAATAAATGAAAATAAATTTCAAAATGCAAAACATTTACACCCTTATACACATACATTTATTAAAAAATTTACATTCTCGATATGCTACAAAAATTGTCCAAAAGGCAAAGGCATATTGCAAACCAATTAATTAATTACTTCTCTTAAATTAAACTGCATACCTACTAAATATACTTCCATTAATAACTAAAGGCTGAAAGGGAAAATATGCAATTTGATATTCAAAAGCTTCCAAGAAAAAAAGTAAAGAAAGTATGCAACAGCAATCAAATTTTATAAAAAGCATTAATTTTTATGCAAAAACAATCAACAAACCTTTTTTCTTCCATCTCTTTGTCTTTTAATTCCTCAGTTTTCAATCTCTCTTGTTCTTCTTTCTCGCAAAATGCTTCACGTTGCGATTCAAGCTCTTTTTTGTAAAATTCAATCTCTTTATCTAAGGAAAAAAATATTATAATCAAAAATTCATGTGTAATTTTTTTAAAATTATTTATAAAATTTAAATTATATATAAAAAATTTAAACTATATATAAATAAATAATTTTCTACCCACAAGCTCAAAACTTTTTTTAATGGCATTTTGAAAGGGGATGAAAAATTAACAAGCATAATTATCTTAATTGCAATTCAAATTCATATAATTATCAATACAAGTGCTTAACAAAAGAAACTACCCAATAGAGAGAAAAATATAAACACACAGAATAAACGGAATATAGAAAAAAGAGTTACTGATTTTTCTTTATATCACAATTACAATCACTTTTAGAAAATTTTTGAAAGGCATCATTTAAAACCATGTAAATCAGTTTTTGAACTTAATAACCACCTGAATTTGGTTAGAAAGCAGAAGGTTTGCAGGTACATCTTATCAAGTTTAATACACTTGCTAATGATTTGATTGTGCAAATCCATCAAACTACAGAAATGTTTATTTTGGCATTTTACCTGTTGTCTCACTTTTCTACAGGTTTCCTATGTGGGAGGGGGGGGGGTCCAGATTGGGTGATTTTGGAACCACATAGTCACATATTCTTGCAGATCACTGAAATTTACTGCTGTCATCTTGAAAAATATGGATATTAACAGCACACTCATTATGCAAATGTTGACTGAAAGGCAATATCTGATCATCTAAAATGTTAAAATAAACATACTAATTCCTTTTCATGGACACTGCATTGAGTATGCCCAACTCATAAAAACATTTCCAAAACATCACAGACCCACTTCCAATTTCAACCTGATGTTGTATACATTTAGGATGAAATGTTTCAGTTGGCCTTGAGCGCATTTGATTACAAGGTTATTAGAATAAACGCCAAAACATAATTTGTTAGATCACATTCCATTCCATCAGACAGATATTGTCAAAATTTGTTGATTTCTAGCCCATTCAAAGCTTGCAGTTTTAAGTGCTTGAGTGAGCAATGGCCTCTAGCATGACACTGGACTCCAAATGATCATTGCAAAATCACAATTCCTTTACAGTACTATCTTGTTAAAAAGTTGGGAAGGATTTTCATTCACTGACTGCAACAATTTCTGTTGCGTTTTGAAGCAATTTTGATTCACAAGCTGTGAACCTGTCTCCAGTCCCCCCTCAAAGGGTGGCGACGATATCAGAAGAAGTTGGGGATTTTTATTGATCTGGAAAAATTAGGGGAAAGTCAGATTTTTATTAAAATAACAACAAAAAAATCTAAGGAAATTGCCAATAAAAGAGTTTTGCGCTAAGCATGGATGCAATCAACAGTTCCCTGCTATGATTTCTCTACATCTGAAGCCTAATGTCATCAAAATGATCACAAGAACAGTAATTCAGAGCAGCTTTTTTTACAAGGGAATTGTGATTTTTCGGAATTTCATTACAAAAAGAAAAATGACAAGCTGATGAATATTACTAACAGAATCCTAATCCTAATGAAACTTCCTGAAAGAACACAGACAGAGAGAGAGAATAAATTTTGGTTTAACCTGCTACCAACTTAAAAGGTTGTAATGAAGTCATGATGTTAAAGATGATAATGATACTTGTTATTGAAACATAAATGCCGAGAGGATTTTCGACCACTAAGATTGTCTATGGGAGAATATGAAAGGACAAACACTCATTTGAATGAAAAATTGTTTATGACAGCATTCAAGAAAATAAAAATTTTGGTGACATTAATGTTGATTTCAAGTGTGAAAAATTCACTGGCTGAATAAAAAAAATATAAAGGGAAAAACAGAAAAGAAGAAAAGGAATTAAGCAAAAATTTGAAGAGAAAAAAAAATGTAAAAGTCTCAAGAAATATACACAAAAATCCTAAGACAGCTTAAAAAGAGAGATTAAATTTATTAATATTTTTCATTAGTATTCTAATTGATATTTCAATTTTGAGATTAATAATTGATCATTATTCACAATTTTTTGCAGTTAAATTCTAATAGGCAAGTATTTGTTACTTGTTAGTTTAAACCAGTACCTTTCATCAAGTATTATTTGCAATAATAAATGAAATTACAATTCGTTTTAATTTATTTATAAAAGTATGTCTTTGATTCAAGAAGGCAATTTCTTATGACTTGCTATAGAAAAAAGATTTGAAGTAAAATCTCTGAAGTTTCTTTTGTTTAAATTTTAACTAAAATATGTATTAGGTGCATATAATCATACTTTTTTTTTTATATATATTTATGTCACAACATGCAATTCTGATACTAACACAAAGAGCACTAAATAGGATTGAATGCGGTTTTAAAATTTTGAGCAAAGACCATAACCTTTATTGTTAACATAATTCAATTTGTCTTACAAAGAGTAGTTTTAATATTTTTTTGGAATTTTTATGCAAGTTAAGACATTTATTAAAATATTTAGTATTGCTCACGTCTAAGAAATGAAGTATATTGTTTTCATAGTTAAAAGATGTTCATTCCAATATTTAAAAATTCAATTTCATGAAAAAATATTTTTTTCATATTAAATAACTTGCAAAAGTATTTATAATAAATGAATATTATACATATAGCAATTCTGAGTAAGGCAAACACGGAACTAATATGATTAGTAACCATAAATCAAGGTAATGTTGCAAGTTTAGGCAGGAATTTTTTTTTATTTCCACTTAAAAAAATTTATCTTACTGAATGCTACATCTGCAGCACAAATGATCGATCACATAAAAGCAGTCAGGCAAATTGTTTTTGCATCCTGTGTAGATGGCATCATAATTTATCAAACTTTTAACTGGTTGTGATTTCATGTATAAGTTTGTACTCATGGTATGTATCATGTATTTTAAGTTGGTTGGCTGTCAGTTTTTCACATGTTCATTCATCCATTCTTCAGTACTTAGGTCTTAGTTGAAGCCAAGATTTAAAATTTTTTTTATTATTATTATTATTTGATTTTGTTTCCTGAGCTTTGTATCAAGTATTTGTAAAAAAATTTTCATTCGAGGTAGACAATTTATGTCTGCTTGTGCGTTACGGTGATTTTTTTTTCTTTCACGGATGCTTATTGTTGCTAAGAAACTATCTAATGCAAAAAATCATCAACCATATCAAACAAATATATAAACATAATATTTTTTTTAAAAAAGTGAGAAATTAGATTTTATTATTATTACTAATAATGTTCTGAATCAGTTCTTTTGAAAAATTCCTAAAATTAAAATAGAGTTCTTTGAAATTTTACAAGCGCACACCTGAAACAGCACAATATACTGAATTTAAAACTTTTAAACTGAACATATTTTAATTCTTCCTTTATGTTTATAGAAAAATAAGATACAATTCATATACAAGACACAACTAAAATACAAGATTACTCATCAGTTAACAACTTGGAACAATATACATATATAAGCTGCTAAATACATATATAAACTGATTATTATAGAAGGAATAATAAACCAATATGAAAGAATGAAAATATAGTGTAAATAGTAGTCAAATTTATCATCACACTGAATAGTAAACATTCTGTAAAAAATTATTTCAACAAACTCAAAGCCAGTTTTATAAATATTTTAAATGTTATGGGTCCATGAAATGAAATAAAAAAATAATAACTCATGATTTTCAAACTTCTACTTCCTAAATCAATTTAAAATGTTAAATTAAGCTAGTTAATAAGGATGAAAGAATTGTGCAAATCTAAACTGACTAATTATTATTAACCTTATATAATAATAATTTGTTAACATCATAAATAATTTTTTAATAGACATAACATTACTTCTCTTTTCTAGCTCTTCATTAAGAGTTCTTTTTTCTGCAGTTAAATCCATGACTTTATTTTCTTCATTAAGAAAGGCATTTCTTAATTTTGTCAATTCTGAATCCTTTCTGAACATAGCAGTCTAAATATATAAATATGGAATTTATTATACATCACATATTTCATGAATAAAAATCCAAAAAAAGTCAATTAATTTTAAAAAAAATAAATTCCAATATAGAAATAATTGTACAACAGTTCTATACCTAAGATAGAACAATTAAGTCTGAAAGTTAGTTTAACAAAATGAAATAGCACATATAAAATTAAAAATGATAAAGAGAAATATTAGAGTAACATCTACAATGCAAAATACAATAATTTTGTTCATTTGAATCAGAAGAATTCTAAAGTAAAAATAGAATTTTTATTCCCCTGATTGAAATTATAACTTTTAAAGATAAATTTCTGACAATTTAATATAGTTAAAAGGGGAAAAAAAAACATACTGTGTATTTAATTTTTGGTGATTCCAGAAGGTTTCTCAAAGGAGAATCTTGAAGGTCTTCGTACATAACTGCAGATGTTCTTTCCCTTCGTTTTTTAGAAAAATTTTTAACATCCTCTGAAAAATCACTTGGATCTGAAGTACTTCTAGAAGGTCGCCTCCTAACAGGAGTAGCTGATAAGTAAATATTTATATTATTTTACTAGCAAAAACATGGAAATCTTTGATTAAGAAAATTCATACAAAAAGGTGAAATAAGATTTAAATCACCCATAATTTTACAATTTTTTTCAAATTCTTGTTACTAGTGATCTTATTACTACTAATTTATTATTCTTGAGGATTTACTAGTAATTCTTGTGTGTCACTCAATCAATTTGAAATAATATTTACAAGCAGCTATCATTTCTGCTATTAGAATTTCCTGATTTTTTTTAATGTATCCATATCCTCAGAATGAGGCCACATTTTATTTTCTTATTTATTGTACAACATGTTCTTAGCTGTATTTGAAAAATTGTTTTACTCTTTTAACTAAATTAAACGTAAAATAAAATGTAATGCTCAATTTTTTATATATATATATATATTATTTCCATTTATTGAATTTTAAATAAGCCTCAATTTTCTAAATCCCTTCCCCAAACTTTTTTTTTTTTTTTTTTGCAAATACATTAATCAAAACTTGAAAATACATGCCCTTCTGAAGCAACTTTTAGCCAACTAGTCATATCTCTGTTTGTCAAATTTACTCATAAGAAGTGCAGTACAAAAACATATACACACTGAATGCTTAAGAATGCAATGATTTGTTTCCTTCCAGAGAGCTCTCCCCTATCCATATTTTTTACCATAAAGTAAATCAGAACTGAACAATAATTTTACTAACAGAAAAATTCCTTTACAAATACAGAATGAAATCTTTGCATCAAAATAAGAAAATGTTCCAATTATATTAAAATAAAATTAAAGAAATAAAGCTGCCATTGACAATAATGGTATCTGCAACATGCTATACAACAACTAAAATGCCTGCAGTCCTGTGTCTTACAATATCGCACTTGTCTGAATGCAGCCCAATTTGTATGCTGCAACAGATGAGGAAGTCTTTATCAGCATTGGAAGAGGAAGTGATAGTATATTAAGAGCTAAGAATAGGAAACCTCCAAATGTAAAACAAGCAATAATAGGAATTAAGAAGAACAAATAACCTGATCAAGACTGAGGAAGATATGTGTGAGTTCATAGAGATATACTTTTTTCATCATTATTGAGAAGACAGAGATAGTTGTCAGAAATAAATTGCTCTATATGCAGGGTTGCCACTTAAATCTGGTAAAATTCCCTAAGTTTTCCTTCTGTATGAGGAGTATAAGAGGAAGTATAGAAACAGCACCCACATACTAGTTATAATAGATTATCTTCATAGTTTTTATTAGTGGAAAAAAAAAAACTTAAGCAACAAGTTTTCAAATTTCTTTATTATTGTATAAGATTCTGCTAGACAAATTAACATGTTAAGGGAGAAAAGATATTGCTCCTGCTCTAAAATTTAAAGTCACACAATAATAAGAACTCTGAAGAACTCTCTCTCTGTCTCTCTCTCTCTCTTTTTTTTTTTTTTTTTTTTTTTGCCAATTCATACATTTGAGCATCAATTTCTGCAACTTATGCAGATTTTTCAGTCACCCCCCCCCCTTTCTTTCTTTCTTTTTCTTTTGCAATAATTTAATTTCCAGAGTTGTTTTGCATTTGTTGTATATATTCCCCCAAAATTTATTCTACTTTCCTAAAGTTTCATAAAATCTTATATGAACTCATTTTGTATACCGCAGCAAATCTCTTCAAATTTGAACATTTAAGACCTTTCCATAAAAGCTTATGGCCAATTAGAGATTATTATTACTTATTATTATTATCTGCCAATTAAAGATACTCCCTTCAGAATTTTAACAAGCATATTCTTGTTGATACTAAATCCACTTTCCACAATTACAGTTACATGTGAAATAATTATTTTTGGTTTCTCAAAAATCAAAAACATTTTTAGACCTTAAAACATTAAATTGAAATCATATAAACAAATTTCTTTATTAAATGGATCAAGCTGTTCTTTGTATTCACTTTTTAATTTTTTTTCAGAAAAATTTCAAACTGGATCTTAGCACATTCTGAACATGCAAGGGAAATTTGTGTTTTGAAATAATGAAATTAAAGCAAATCAATCCGTCACTTTCCACTTAATACTGAATAATTTTTAATGGATTAAACATGGATTAAAACAAGATATGGTTTTTAAAACAATAAAATTCTAGGACATGCATTTAAATATTTCTTTTTGTAGTATTTTTCACAAATATAAATACTTCTCCCTACTCATTAGAAGATGGTTTACATTTTTCTTATAACATCTTTTCAACATTTAATATTATAACATATAACATTTTTAATATTAATATTTTTGGTAACTACATGATTTCCAGAATGTATTGTATTTCCAAATCAATGCACAAATGAATACGTTAGAATGTGATTAGATATTCTTAAAACACTGACCTTTGAAACTCGCAGGTCGACTGAGAATTCTGTGCAATTCTGCCTTTTTGAACTGATTTTCTTCCGAATCTTTATTATCAAATATATAGGACATACATTCATGAATATTCACTTGAATTTCGGGTTCCAATAAGGCTGCATTAAAAACTGTTTCATTTTCAACACATAATAAAGTTTGCACCATAGCAGTGAGAAGAAAGACAGCAACTTTGGCCAATTCCAATTCCTTGCCATTCTGACACTCGTCATAACTAATTAATGAGGAACTCTCTATATGGTAGAAATCTGGAAAAATACATTAGACCACATTTTAAAATATTTTTTAAAAAAAGTCTGAATGATTGAAATAATTTATTTTCTATTATTAATACTGGGATTTAGTTACATGAAACAAAGAAATAATTTTCATATTAAAATAAAAAGCAAGGAGTTTATTACATATCTAAATTTATTAATTTTTCCATAATTCATTAATCAAATAGTCATTATTAATTCTCCGCAAGATATTTAACACTTAACTTTTCATTTAGTTCCTCAGTTTTCAAATGTCTTATACAGATACATTAATATATACATATATATAATTAAAATTTCTCTCTCTCTCTCTCTATATATATATACATATAAAGGAATGTCTGTTTATGTGTGTCCTACATAGACTAAAAAATTACTAAGATTTTTATTCAAATTTTACATACAGTTGTATTGAAGCACCAAGAAGATTGCTCAAAAGTTTCATAATAATTGGCCAAATGGTTAATTTTTTTAATTAAAAACTTTTTTCGCAATTCCTAGTTTATAACTCTGCCTCAAATCGTTTTACTTCTTTTCCTATGCCGATTTTTTTTTCCAAAGCATCAAGATAAGGCCTCTGATGGTGAGGAAATTATTTGAATATCTGCAGCATATTAAATAATTTTTCACACTTGTAGAATTTTAAAGACTGCTGTTGTTTTTTCTCCCCTCCTTTCTTTCCCCACGCCAATGAGGCAAGTCCTAAGTGTTTCACCTACTGTTTCATAAAGAAATACTTTGTAGTGTTCATGCTTTGAAAATCAAATATTAACTAATTGATCTTTCAGATTTATTCTAATGTACAATTGGGAGGGAGAGCCATAAAGCTTCATTTTCACATCATTCATCATATAATGATAAATAATGTTCATAAAGGTGTAATTCGAAAGGACAGTGTACTCCTACAGATTTTTTTAATTAAAAATTTTGAAAGGGGTCATCTATATATTGAAATAAGAGCAAAATTCAAAATTTCCAATGGCAACACACATTTTTCTCATCAAATTTCAAAACTACATCAAAAGTTATTCCATGAAACAAAGTTTCATTTCTTTAGGTTTTTTTCGTTTCGAAATTAAGAGCTAACAAATTTTTGACCTTCTAATGTCGAGATTAAATTTTGAACTTTTATACATATCTTAAAAACTTATAAAGTTATAGGCATAATCTCTTTAAGTAATGAAAATATAAGATATTCTACACATTTTGCATACATATTTAACAGGTAAAACAATTTATAATACATAAAAAAAATACAAAATTAAGAATAAAATTTTTTAAAATTGCAACACACTAAAATTTTGGCATGAATCGAAAGACAAGACCCTTTTATGCGGACATTCAAAATTTCAGTTCATTTCTACAAGTAATTTTCCCATTACATTAAGTTTTTTTGTATTGCTCCTAAAACAATGCATCTATGGGGGGGGGGGGCTCATAAATTTCAATATATCGGCAGCTCTTTATTTGGCATTGAAATGCTGCTGATCATGCATTTCTTAAAACAAATATTATTTCCTATACTGTTGTAATATAAAAATAAAAGTACATTTCAAAAATTCATCAGCAGCAAAAAATATGAAACCAACTAGCCACCTTTGACGACCAGCCGGTTTGTCAATATTAATACATGCTAAAATTTTCAATAAGAAAATTTATGAACTTGATTTCTTAATAGCTTCTTCATATAAAGGCCTTAAGCCGTTCTGCTCATTGCATCATGTATCACTTTCCAATTTTCCGTCAGCTCCCGTAAAATTTCAACTTTAATTTAAAGTGGAAATGATTAAACTACAATTAATAATAATAATAAAAAAAAGCTTTTTTTTTTTTTTTTTTTTTTTTTTACTGAAACCAAGCATATTTTTAAACAGTCATTTGACATTGAAATCATATATGCACTACAGAATAATTTTCATAATTTATGTAACATCTCAAGGAATAATTCAACAAAAATTTCCCCGATTCATCACAAAATTCAATTTTAAGTTTTATTCTCAACAGAATTTTAATGACATTAATAATAATATTTTATTTTGTTTCAGTCTATAATTATATACTTCAAAAAATTATGAAATCAAAATTTTTAAAAAATTATATATTCTTGGCACTCCAAATTTAAATAAAACGTTTCTATCTTCTGCGATCAAATCTGAATTTATTAATTTTTTAATATTACAAATTTAGAACTACCAAAAATTTCATAATCTTAGGCCAATCACTCTTGAGAAGCCCTGATTCTTAATTCCGCCAATCAGTATTGAGTTTGGCAGAAACTTCTTTGAAACTATCAATGAAGTAGCCTAAAATCGTCCATATTTAGGCTATCGCTATTCTTAGCGACATTCATGTTTTCCTAAATCGGTCAATTTCAGTGATTTAGTTGAATGGAGTGCAACTCTTTTTATTTAAAATATTAGTATCTCAAAAATATTTTGTTGAATATGATTCACAGGACATGTTAAAATCTATAATTCGTAATTCATCGGAGCATTTATTGACTCAAATTAAATATAATTACTAAATTCATTTAGGCAATTTTGTTAGCAGATGCGTCTATTACTAGAGGTTCACAAATTAGCTTTTAGACCCTGATTAGATATCGATATTCTGTATACATTGAACCATGATTTCCTTAAATAATGCTGATGTATTGAATAAATTATATAGATATTGTATAAGATCAAAGAAAACTTTTTCTTGCATTCACTTTTTAGAAAATGTATTTCATATTTATTTCGTACAGACAAGTGCTGAAAATCACACTTTTATATATTAATTTGCAATAATAGTCAACTTATTTTTAAATTTGAGCTTTTGTTAGTATAATAGCAACACGTTGATAAAAACTAATTTTTTCCCATGCACATGAAACATGCTTGGCAAGGCTAATTTTTTTTTTTTTTTTTTCATTTTATTTTGTGCGACATATATTGTTGAAAAATATGGTTTAAAAAATTTAATTCATTAAAAATAGAAATTTAATTTACAAGTTAAAACATTTATATCATTAAAAAGATAGTTTTTTTTAATTTAAGTTTTTAAGTAAAAAGTAAGTTTAATTTTTTAAGTAAAAATCATTTTTGTGAGATATTTTCGAAATTTATTGGGGGAAAACGTTAAAATTTAGCTTAATTTTTAATCAATTAAAATTCTAATTAATTTTTTTTTTTAAAAAATCGCTCCAAGGTACACATTACCAACCTACAAGCTATACATGTGCCGAATTTGGTAATTGTACGTCAAACGGTTTGAGCTGTAGAGCGCCAATACACACACAATGAGCTTTATTATAAGTATAAAAGTTTTTTTTAAAAAAACCACTGCCTTATTATTTTATTAACAATCATTGCTTTTAAATGTGAAGGATAGTCTCTGTCCTTGTAATAAGCTACAATTTTTGTCACTTCATATGATGACACTAACAGAATATAATAAATTCGATAAAAATGGAAATTTCGTTCCGTAATAAATACCTTGTGCAATTTAACTATTTATTTTTATAAACATTCTAACAGATTATTTCTCTTAATAATTTATGAATAATTAATTTCCATATTTTCTAATACAAAAAAGGGATATGTGTGTTTATTTAAATTTACTAGTGTTTAAGTGAAAATATTTCTTTAACAAGTCTCAATTTTCATAAAATTAATCTGCCCCATTTATAAATATTGTATATAAACACAAATGGAATTAAAAAAAAATCATGCATTAAAATATTTGTTATGCATTTTATATTAAGATATTGTAATAATATATAATTACAATTTGTAATTTTTTCATTGATTTTATTAATACATTTAATTGAATAAATAAACTTTTCAATGCCAATTTAATTAAATTACCTTTGTCCAGTTTAAGCAAATAAGTTAACAGCCAAATGTGAAAAATTGATCTAATTTTTAGATGTTGCAGATGTAAGCAAAGAATATTCTCATTGTGAGCCTTTGAGTTTTGAATGAGAAGTAGGCCAATCAGGAAAGTATGTTCTTATCATGAAAAAGTTCAGCTTCTAGAACTGAACTAATGACTAGAGGAGTTTAAAAACTTGCTAACTGGAAATGATGAATACTGTGTACAGAACTGGCGATCATCGAGGTTTGCGAGTTAAAGCAAGGCAGGGGCGAAGCTCCCTAGTTACAATACATATTTATTCTTATAGTTGTATAAAATAATTCTTATGACAATGCCTCCTTTCAAAAAAGATACTGCCTTCAAACTCATATTAGAAATAGCAGAGAAGAATGTGATATTACTTTAAAAAAGTACTACAATTATGGAAATTGAAGACACGAATGAGTATTTAGTGATGTTCTGTAATTTGCTTTTCACCTCTGTAGCACGCATATATATCATGTATGTATGACTTCAAACAATGAGATCTTTGGCAACAAAAAAGCATTTTCACAGAATACTAAGTTTGCAGTAAAGCATGGAATGAAACTGATTTACATTTATCAGTAAAGGAAATGCACTACTTTTTTTATAAAATAAAGCAGTACATCATTTCATATCTATTTGTAAATAGTAAGTAATATTCATGGGAAAAGTATATACTGAAAAAGAAATAAAGCACAAGAGAATAAAAATTAATTTTTTTCCTTTTAATTGGTAAAATATTAATTTTAACACTAAAATTGACATTTCTTTTAAATGATAAAAAAAATACATTTAATTTTATATTTTTTGTTTAAACAACAAAACTTTCTATTTTAATGCTTTCAGTCTAATACAGAATCAGGCTCAAGTTAATTTAAACGAAAGTTTCAATGCTCTTAAATATTTATTTGCAGAAAATAATAACAATTCTTCTAAAACTTTTCATTAAGAATATTTTGTTAAGAATGAAATAGAAATCGATTTTAATATGCAGATTGTAGCTTCACAAATGCTTTTAAGGTGCACACACACACACACACACACACACACACACAAAAAAAAAAAAAAATGCTATAACCAATGTACAGAGAACATCAAAATCTTATATATCTAAATATGGAAACAACTCCTTAACAGAAAATGTGAAATATCTCTCGATGTATTCATCATTTTTCCCATATGTTGTGCTCTAAGTATTTTTTCCATGGGACTCTATTCATAATATCAAAAATGGGTGTTGCCATAAAAAATTTGTACAGTTTTAAATATGTAGACAATCCCTTTATAAAAATTTCAGGCACATTTTTTTTTTTAGTATTTATTATTACTTTTAAAAATGATACTTTTAATTTTTGACAAAGGAGGAGTGATTGCAAAATAAAACTGGGTGGGCCCTTCCCCAACCCCAGTGACTAGACTTCTGTATTAAAAAAAGAATAAAGGAAATTTCAAACTTTAATTTTCATGGCTGCTAACAGCAAAGAAAATTAAAATTTCTTTTCATGCATGCACAGTGTGTTATTTACATTCTGACTTATACATAGGAACATTATATTTTATGAAGTTTCATAATGTGTAATGTACTGAAAGTTTCATAACGCTCAAAATTAGTTGTAATGATTTTGCAGCTGTATCGCTGATTATTTTATTTAGAGAATAGTTTGAATTATATACAATAACTGTTTAAACACTTGGACTTATTTATATTCTGACTTCTACAGAATGAAAGGTTAACTTATTTGTTTGCAATGTTTAGCAATTTAATGTTTTGTTAAATTTCTTTTTAAGAACTACAAACCGTTAAATTATAGCAACATTTTATGAAACTTATAAAAGTAAATTTGGTTTATATTTCAACTTATTAGATGAACCAAGATTGCACAATTTATTTTGTATGATGATGTGGCACTTTAACGAAGCATTGTAGGCATTTTCAGCTTTAAGTGTGAGAAAGTTCAAATTAAATGGGTATAACTATCTGCAGGAATAATTTATTATTTCATAAAAATCCTATTGAAGATAATTATATTCAACTAGTATTCTCTGCTTTTATATTTGATTTCAATTTTACTGATGACTAGCCGGTCCTCAGCGCAATGCAGTCACAAAAGAAATAATTTTGGAAATATCATTTGAAATAGCTATCTCATTTAATTAGGAATGATAAAAAAAAAATGATATTTATTTTCTTGTCAACAATGAACACATCCATAGAAATTGAATGGTATATAAAGGAAAAGTATATATATTATTTATTCTTTTTTATTTATTTATTTTATTATTCAAGTGCAAGAGTAGACAACATTTTTTTGTTTTTCCAATCTTCAGCAAAAGCAAATTTCCTGGCTGTCCAACTCACGAGCATCCAACATACAACTAGCCATGTGGAAACTTGACCGTAAGATTCAGAAGCCCATGAATTTGCAATTCATAAACGATGTGCTGCATTGTTTATCGTTCCTCGTTTGTTGGAGATACTGGAACTGCTTATTTCTACATGCTGCACTAGTAGGCCTAAATAATTCAATCTAAGTAACGAACGTTTTGGAGGCATATTTTTTTGACAAAGTGATTGATACATATATGTAACCGAAGTACAGTAGACTCCCGATTATCCGCGCCTGCCGCACAAAGTTTTTTTTTTTTTTTAACTGATTTTTTCAAAAAGGTGCAGTTTTACAGTTATGCTTTTGTAATTACATAATACATTACCGTATTAAAACAGTACATATGTATTAATTTTTCTGTGTATCCTTGATGCCTCTCGTAAATAAAAAGCACTTTTCTGTTTTCATTAACAAAATGCATTTTATGTTAGTTTTGAGTGATATACTAAAATATTAAGTGTTAGTTAAACATTTTCTGCTGTTTATTTTACGTTTTATTGTACATAAAACGATTTTTCAAAGTTGGAATGACTGTTTTCTCTTTTGCTATACCCGTTTTTAGCTTTTTTCGGATTATCCGCGATGTTTGTTATCCGCGGCGGCCGCGCCACCCAATTCCGCGGATAATTGGGAGTGTACTGTATTGTTTGTTGATTCACTGAATAACATAAAAAATTACTGCTTGTACTGGAAAATTTCCATTGGATATAACTCACCTTGATTGGCATCAATAATAATAATTCTAATTTGTATATGCGAGATAAACTCTGAATAATATGTGTGATTCACTGAAGTCAAAGTATTGTGCATGGTAAATGACAATATCTTGCATAGGTGACTAATCATTAACAAAGAGAAAAAGATTATCACTCACTCTAAATATTTTAAAATTCATTTCACTCACATTGATTGACATCAATGATGATAATTTTATTTTGTTTGATATATGTGTGATCAATTCTGAACGACAATTGTCACGTGCCATTTGTCAACTGACTATTTTAAAATAATGAGGAATCATAGAAACAATTTTTTTGTAAATTTTATTGTTTTCAAAATGAATGCTAATAATTGTACTATATCTATAATCTTCACACAAGTGTAAGCTACAGGTTGTAAAAGTTTTATCACAATCAGATAAACAGTATGGCAGTACATAAAATATGAACAAACAGAAATTCATTTTTATATATTAGAGTATTATTAATTTTAGAGTATTTTGCTTGGATTTGAATTTTGAGATAATTTGTTTATTAAAATAATATTATTGTTTTTTAATACCATTGCTCTGTATATACTAATTTGTCTTAAAAAACTCAATTTCTTAGGATTTTTGGATCACGAAGGACCCCTCACAGAAAAAGTACCTGATTTGAATCTCTGTTTCAAGATGACATTTGATAAAATCTTCAAGCTGGATTCATCATTCCTTTAATTTTTTATTCCACTTTATTCCCCCCCTCCTTTTTTTCTGCAATTTAAACTTAATATTTATTTCTAATTTTTAATGTTCATTATTATGGTGATTTTTCTGTATAACTGAATATTTAAATTCACTTGGTTTATCTGAATTACCACCACTTATAATTAATATGAAGATTGGTATTTCTATCATTCTTAGAATAATTGCCCATCACATCTTTGCAACTGTACAAGACTGGTAATCAAAAAATTATTAAACTATGCAATAAAAGCAACAATTCAAAGAAAAGGATGTGTTAGTACCACATATACCAATGACATCAACAGATATGGCAGCCCAATTCAATGATCATGATACCTAAAGAAAGCAACTTTTGCAATAATGATAAATAAATCACAAGGTCAATCACTGCAACTATGTGAATTTAGAGAATATGTTTTTCACATGGACAGTTACACATTGCTTGCTCTTGTGTTTAAAAAAAAAAAAATCAAGGGATTTGTGTCTATAATGATAAATGGAATCATTAAAAATATTAGGAACATGGAACTTTTAATTTAAAAGAGGAAATGTAAATAAATATTACTGGGTTATTATTATATTGCCAAGTAATGTTTATCCCATATTACAGAAGCTGCAACCATTCTTATTTATTGTACTGTATCTCTAATTTCTGTCAGATCCCATAAAATTTAAACTTTTAATTAAAAGGACATGACTAAACTACAATTAATACAAAATCCTTTTTACTAAAACCAAGCATACTTCTTTTTAAATATGAATACAGAATAAAGAACTGTTTGACTCTTAAATCGTATATATGCTACAGAATAATTTTCATAATTTATGTAATATCTTAAAAAATTGTTCAATAAAAATTTTATTCATGAAATACAGCTTCTAGTTTTACTCATGAAAGTGTTTAAATGATGTAAGTAACAATATTTTATTTTGTCTCAGTCTCTAAGTTTACTTCAAAAAATTATGAAGTATGAATTTTATACAGTTCTTTGATCCTAAGAAAAAATATTCTGCAAAATGCTCTGGATACTCCAACCTTTAAATAAATAATTTTTTAAAAAATGTTTCTATCTTATGCAATTATATGTGACCGAATTATAAAATTCCGAATATTACTATTTTATACCAATCAACATTTTCACAATCTTAGGCCAATCAACCTAAAAGAAACCTTATATGCTGATTGGTGCCTCTTCTTTGAGATGGCCTATGAAGCGGTTTAAAATTGGACATTCTTATTATATAGTAATATTTAAATTTTAACTCAGTTGCAATGCAGCGAACCTTTCTTAAATTATATGCTAATTTAAAAATATATGCTTTTAACCACCAGTTGTTTCACTGAGAATAATGATTATATTTAATTTTTTTTAAATCGTGCATATGCAACTGCATGCCCATGATTCTGCAAAATTATCAGACACTAAAGGCAAGTTATTTTACTTGTCTCTTACATGTACCAGGGTTGCCATTCAAATCTGGTATAAAAATTCCCAATGTTTTCACTGTTTTTTTCCTTGTTTGAACATTTAAGATTCAAGAAAATGGGCAAATAGCACTAATGTACTAGTTATAATGGAATATGGTTTTAAAGAGTGGAAAAGGCAATGAAAAGAAACAACAATTTAATATTATTCTAAATAATAGTGTATTAAAAAAGGGTATAAGTTTACATACAGGGGAAAAAAACTGTCTTTATTCATTATCTAGAATTAAGCCAGACAAAATTTATATAATGGGGGATGGGGATATATTACCTCTCATACCCTTTAATTGTAAGTTACACAAAACTAAGGACTCGTCTGAAATAAAACAAAACATTTTTGTTATCATGATACTAATCGTTTAATGATCACTTAATAAAAAAAAATCATTACAAAGAAAATAACTTTTTTTTATTTATTCATGCCAATTCATGCATTTGGGCATCACCTGCAGAATTTTCAGCCATCAATTTCATGGAAATAATCCTTAACAAATAAGATGACATTTCTGTATGGCTTAATATACATTTTTTTTAGCTGTTTGACTTTCAGTGAACATATGTGAAAATATTTTCGATATATCAATGAATGCATTAAAGGTCAAATAAATTTAATGCCTATAAGAATTCAGATTTAAATTATTGTTCTAGAACTAAAAAAAAGCTCAAAATCTTTTTATTTTTGGAGATAAAATTTAATGTGCCATCTTTTCCTGCATTTCTCTTAGATATTAAATCCAGCATCAATGATAATTCTTTTGAACTGGCACACGGCCTTGTATGTTTTCATCTTTTAGCATGACTAGTAAGTACCTGTTTTTCTACATAATTTAGACTTACTATCTTCTTGCAAAGCAAGCAGTTTGCAACCAATTGATTTTGTGGAATTTCAATTTTTTTCCAATTTTTTATCCTTTCAACTTGTATACAGATTTTGAACAGCTCATTGGTTTAAAAGTATTCACTAATGTACATAATATGAACTCATAGTTTCTCGAATAATAAACAAACTACCCAATAAACTCAAGCATGGTAGACTAAATACACTGCACTGCTTTAGCAAACTGAATGTTGCTAATCCCAACAGAGAAATGTATTCTGTTCTTTCGTATAGTTATAGAAATCTTGTAAATGCCTATTATCTCCAATTCGGGAATCTCATGAAAAAATAACAAATGTCTCACAAATCGGAACTGGAACGATCTATACAGAAAAAAAGAGGAGAGAGAAAAATTGAGTTTTGAATTACACAATCGCAAATACTATTGTTTCGTTTTTAGAAGCTATGACTATAATCTTTTATTCTTGCAATTTTTAGGGATCGACATTTTTTGAATGAGAAAAAAATAACTAAAAAACTTAAAAATACCTGTATTTTTCCCGTTTTTATCAAAATTTTCAAATTTCTCGTGTTTTCCTGATTTTCCCTGTTCTTCCGGTGGCATGGCAACCCTGATGTATCCTCTGTTTATTATGAAAATGAGCCCATGACCATGATTGTCCCATGACATCATGCTACTGTTAAAAATGCAAATATCCAGCTCATGTATCTTCTAAATTTCAGATTTTGTTACTTACTTTTTTTATGTCTCGTAAACTACACTTTCTTCCTTAACTTTAAACGTAGAAGAAAACTATGCAAATAACAATCATGTGAAGAAAATTATGCTTTAAATAATAGAAAAAGCTGTTAGATAGTTGATGGAACAATAAAAAAGGTTTGAACTATAGGGCAATAATATAATAAATTGGATATTCAGTCAAAAAAAAATTTTTTTTTTTTAATTGCACAAATTTACAACTATAAAATTGGCATCATAAAAAAGATAATTTTTTTTAAAAAATTGTGAAACAGTTAAAATTTATTTTTGTATGGTAATATTTTTAGATGACATTTTGCTTAAAATTCGCCTGGAAAGTTTTTTTAATTCTACAGGAAAATTTTAAAAAATATTACTGGATTTTTCCCCCTCCAGCACCAATTTTGTTCCATTTTTACAGTAGCCAAATGCCAACCTTTGTATCTCACATTCAGAGTACAGCAATTGTAAAAGATTTAATGATACCAATTTTGTTCCATTTTTACAGTAGCCAAATGCCAACCTTTGTATCTCACATTCAGAGTACAGCAATTGTAAAAGATTTAATGATGAGAACTTTTTATCTATGTTCCTTTTCATACAATACTACAGAAATATCTCTTTTTTTAGTTTCTTTCATTTCTTACATACATGGCTTTTGTGATTTTCACTAACACCCTACACTAAACAAACAAAAAAATGCATATACTGGTAAGATACATTATTAACCTTACAGAATAGACAAATTGTTGCAATGCCTTCAGTAATATCTTCATGATAGTAATATGCAAGCAATTTGCACATATTAAATTAAATTAATATTTTTGTTTACAGAGGCCAGAATTATTTATACATGCTTCTTAGAATTACAGCACTCTATAAAATTTGTAACTCTATTTAACAGATCAAAATCTGTTTTAGTAAAGTAGCTTGAGAAACAAGATATTTTGTTTTCATTTTAAACTAAATTCTCATTTTTAATTTATATTAAAATCAAAAAAGAATTTTCATCCATGCAGGAATGAAAAATTATTAAAATATGCAATTCCTTAAATGCATTTGATATCGACATAAAATATTTGATCAAAACTGAAAGCAAAACTCACCATCAATAAACTTTCTAATGACATCATATTTTTTTTGTATATCAGCTTCTTTATTAACAAAAGGACCATCATTCTCACTTTCAGAAACTGATGTTTCTGTTTTCTCTTTCTCTGCCCCCTCTTCGACAGATGTATTGTCTTCATTGCTGGCAATGCCTTCACAAATAGTTGTAGACGTTGAATTATTTTCCCTGGGAATAATTTCTTCCCTGAAAGAAATAATATGAAAACATTAAAAATATTTATTTGACAAGCACATGTAAGGTTGCACAATTTCATGAGAATATATATAAACCCCCACTTTTCAAATGCTGTAATGTATAATTTTATCCTTTTATTTAACTTTTTTTAGAATTCTGTAATTGATACAATGAAGTATAAAATAATAATAATGAAATCACATTTACAACTTAAGATAAATTGGAAGTCAGACTTAAAATTTAATAGAAAAATAGTGAAATTATTTTATTATTACTATAAGAATAAAAATTGCCTCAATAAATAAATTAAAGATTTTAAATAATTAAAAAAAGTGTTCAAGTTTCCAAAAATGAGCAAATATTGAAAGAAAGACTACAGCTGAAGTTGCAACTTTTGAACATATACAGTACTAAGTTAATTGCAGGACCTGTAAAAAAAATTAATATTAAGAATACTGGTTCACTTCCAATAAGTATTAAATAAAAGCCACAGTTTCAAATAGCTAATATTTATGTCAAAGAACCTATATTCCTTAAGAGAAAATGGTTCAAATTTAATTGAATTCAACTCTTGAAACAATTAGATTCGAACAATGTACAAAAAAGATGGATTGGTCAAGTCAATCCAGTAGAACTAACCCCGAGAATAATGTGTGGTTTGAACATTTATGGAAGTGTTTAATCAGAACTCAGAATACCTGAAAAGAGTATCAAAGCAATACATCATCTATATTATAGAATAGTGAGAGTTCTGGGAGATTATGAAAAGGTATAAATTCAAAAAGTCTAATATGCATCTATGAAAATGAGGCCTTAAAACCAATTTTCTTTTTCAACATGTAGGCTAATAGTTCTCTTATGTTTCAGTAGTAGCAGATAATAAAAACAGAATTAACTGGCTTTTGAGTTGTATTGCAGAAATCAATCAAGGTAAGATACAAAATTGTATTACAGAAATCAATCAAGGTAAGATATAAAACCTGTATTACAGAAATCAATCAAGGTAAGATACAAAATTGTATTACAGAAATCAATCAAGGTAAGATACAAAATTGTATTACAGAAATCAATCAAGGTAAGATACAAAATTGTATTACAGAAATCAATCAAGGTAAGATACAAAATTGTATTACAGAAATCAATCACGGTAAGACACAAACAACTTATTAGATTATTTTGTCTTGACAAAGTATATACTCATAAAACATAATATCCTTCACAGATTGTCTGAAACCTATGGCATGTAGTGTCTTGAATAATCATTCTAATTAAGCCACCAAAAATTGCTATATTCCTGAGGATAATAAGGAGAGCAAAGAAAAGAAATACTCCTCTCCCTTCCCCCCCCAAAAAAAATTATTAAATCTTTTTATTACTTTAAATTCAGCTTTAATAAATTTATGTTTTGATTATCCTTTAAAATCAAAAAATAGGAACATCTTTCAAAATATATCAATATTTTTTTTAATTATTTTATTTTTATGTTATAAAAACAGCAGTTTGAGATTTCTTCAAATATTTTTATATTATTTGTTTACAAGCATACTATCATAAGTAGATATTTTTAAAAAAATTAGATAGAAACGATTAATTTAAGAATAAATTTTTAAAAACATGCTTTTATGATTCTAAAATTTTAAAAGCTCATTTTTTTATAAATAACTTGCATTGCAAACACTGTTCTCAATCATTTTCATCATTCATCACTGTTCTCAATACATCAATTATTTTACAAGTTTTTAATTAAATATGGTTTTATAAAGTCTAGAGATTCATTATTGATGAATCTTATTGATTAAATCTCAACTTATTTATGAGACTTAAAGAAAGTCTTGTAATAAGTTGAAGAAGGAGGACAGATTTCACCAAAAAAAATCACTAGTTTAGACTTAAAAAGAGTGTAGTTTATAAAAATCTAACAGTGTATTCTTTAATTTATTTTTAAAAAATATGAGAACAGCAAAATACACACAATTAGTTTTTACTTGCATAGTTGAAAATCGTAACATATTTGTCCCACACCTCCTTTATGTAAGGGAGAAACAATGCAAGATTTGAAAAAATTAAAATTAATAAATATTGCATTTTGGTATCCTTTTCATTCAATGATTTCAGGTTTTGGACATGCTAAACAAGGGTTGATTTTGAAATCTTCAATGATGCTGCCAAGTTTTGAACACTTATTTTCTCTTATGGCCATTTCCACTGATTGCAATAGATTATTATTTAAAATATTTTTCCTGATTAGGATGATTTTTTTTCTTCTTTTTCTTCCACATTCATGGTATTCTATATAAAATTAGTAATTCTTTTTAATTTAGAGAGAAAAACTTTAATAAATAACTTTTATAATTAAATTTCATTTTTTTATCATTTAATATTTATTATATTACCTATTACGTTATTATTTTACAATAGAATTCCTCTTAAGTGAAATTAAGTGGTAAACATGATTTTAGGTGTAAAATTTTTTTATGTGAAATGATATAGAATAATTTACAGTATGTTTTCATATTTTATACGATAAATAAATAAATAACAAAAAGTAAGAATAACAATACATGTTCAGAGACACTGGTGCTCTTAAGTAAATTTTTGAAAAAGAGTGGAATTTTATTTTATGCTTTTTGTTTTGGTTAATGGATGTGCAATCTTTTTATTGTTGTACATTATTGCTTTATATTATATTATATGACATAATAATGTATATTAACTTATATATTTTAATAAATTTAAAACCATTAACTTGCTAAAGTACTGTAACAGCCCCAACAACTAATTTCATGAAACATTAAGAAAAATAAAAATTTTTAATTGTTAGCAAATTTAGCTATTTACTAAATGTATTTAAATGTAATCTAGCACACACCATCCCTCTTTAACTGATATTGTCTTGTTCCTCCATCTGCAAAATTTTCTTTTAAAATTCATTTTACATAAAGCATGCAACATTTAAGCTTAATTTAATTGTTAATTTTAATTTGTTGTTTGTAAACTACCTCTTTGAGTTTATTATACATTAATTCTTTTTTTTACAAGTATTAACACTGAAAAAAAATCATTTAAAAATAAGATTTTCATTTACTTCTAAGGCATAAAAGTAAAGTTTTCTGTTTTAAACACAAATATTATTGGTGGAATAATAATTAGGATCAAGTAAGAGTCTATAACTGCTCTTTCTAATGGAAAAATTAGAAATAGATTGTAATATTTTATTTAGAAATAAATGCAACTGTCCCATTTCTCCCAACGCTACCCTATTAGTTGTGTATTCAAATAGTTAAGAGGAATTAACTTCAACTAAAATTAATAAAAACAAATTTTAAATGTTTCTTGACCAGATAGATTGTCACAAGTTAAAATGATAGCAAGATGTAGATTCTACAAAAAAAAACTGAAAACTTTTTAAAAATTTTAACACTGAATATTATTTTGCAGATAATACAAATAGAAAGACATATTTCTAAGACATGTAAACAATTTATAAAAATTTTATTTTCAATTATTGTATGTATTAATTGTTTTAAAAAATAACCCTTTATTACGATTGAAAAATAATTATTACATGTATAATTATTGTTTAAATAAATATTTTTAATAATTTGATTTTATTTAAAAACAATTCATGCAACATAAATAATTTATTTAATCTAGTTTTTGGATAAAAAAAGGAAACCAATGGTCTTTATTTTAATCATTTTGCAGTGGTAATTTTTTATTAAAAAAATATGCAATTTTCATGCATTTTATTTATGATTGTTTCATTATTATGCATTCATTTAATGCATTTCATTTATGTTGTACGTGAAAGGAACAAAATATTCTGGCATTCCAATAGAGATAATCAAAAAAATTTATATATCCAAAATCAATCCCCCCCCCATAAGTAATAATAAAATACATACCCCCCATAAGTAACAAGAAAAATACAAATTGTGCAATAGAAATAGCAAGCAAACAAACCTTAAAAATTAGAAGTTCAGCAAAAACTAACAAAAACACCATTCAGTTTTAAACTGTTAAAAGCCTAAAATTTCAAGTTTTAATATTTTTCCAATATCTTGACAGCAATTGCCATCAATTTTTTTTTTTTTTTTTTTTTGCTAACAACGAAACAGCCAGAATATTTTGCCACAGAGCATTGAACCAGGTTATTTTATCTAGTGAATAAAGCAGTTAAGAAAATTCAAACAGTTTAAAATTGTTCTACTTGGTAATTTCATATTTTGCATACGAAAATATTCAAGTTCCTCAAAATCTTGTCATGATCTCAATAAAATAAAAATAATGAGATTAGCACACTATTATCTGGAAAATAAATCGGTATTTCTTAAATAGCAAATTAGAAAAGACAAGTCAAATTTAATTATCAACACTGAAAGAAAATTGAAGGGGAAGACAATTTTCAAAAAACTAAATGTTAAAATAAAAACAATTCTAATACTTCTACTTACAGAGAAACAACAATATCAAGAAAATGGGATCCATCTGAAAATTGTACCAATGAGTTAACATCTCCTTTTGTTGTTAAAGAATTGAACTAGAAAATACAAAAAATTCAACATATAACATTCATGCAATTTTATTATAAATACTACATAAATATATAATACAATACTAATAAATTACAGACACAGATTCTAATATACATATATGACACAAATAGAAAGTTTATCATTTACGTGTATAATCAAATATGCATTTCATTAGAGTTGGGAAATATGCATTTCACTTAAAGGTACAAATTGATACTAATACAGTCAAATCTTGCTTAAAGAACAAACAAAATATAATGATTCGCTTAGCAAACATTGTTTTTGTATAATGAGAGATGAGGAGGTATCAAGCTATCATAAGGAGGACCATGTCCATTTCTCTTGGTTTATATTCAGAACTTGTTTGCTACTAATTAATTAAAGGTAAAAAAGCCAAAATTCGACAAATATAACACCAAAATGGGCCAACCTATGCGCATGCTTCTAACTTACGAGAAAAAAATGACATCTGTTTATACAAAGTTTACAGGAAAAAAATCTTATTTTTGCCAACAAATCATCAAAAAATTTGCCAAAAAAATGATAGAATGAAACATTTTGCAGAAT
The DNA here is from genome assembly GCF_947563725.1 of Argiope bruennichi. Classification (NCBI taxonomy): domain Eukaryota; kingdom Metazoa; phylum Arthropoda; class Arachnida; order Araneae; family Araneidae; genus Argiope; species Argiope bruennichi. Next base: position 72,784,635 of record NC_079153.1, on the reverse strand, counting down.
GAGTGACAAGGAGATATTGCGAGTCACATGCTGGAATAGACAGTATCAGTCTTTATTAAAGCTATATCAGTCTTGTTTGAAGAGAACCATTACATCTACACAGAAGAAGCTCTAGTCAGATAGCACTGCTGAGCAAGTGCCCGCAGTCTTAATCAACGAGACTGTATCTGGTCAAGATTATGGCATTAGAATGGATAGTAACAACATTGATGAGCGAGCTAGTAGAAAAGCAGAGTAACAATTACCGAAAAACTTATGGAGGTACAAACTGTGCCGCAGCAAAAAGAAATGAAGCAGATGCTAAAAGCATGAGAAAATATTGCACCATACGCTGAGGAGCATTCCTCAAATAAAGCTATAGGTAAGCGTGTGACAGCTTCATTTAATAATATCTGTGTCATTTATGATGAATTTTGAAGCATACCAAAAATAAATGTCTTTGGGCAACTCTCTTGTTAAACAACAATGTATTGTAAATAATAAATTACACCTCTATAAATCTGAAGGCCCCCTCCCCCCAGAAAGATTCATTGATCTATTTTATGTACATTCCTATGGAAAAAATTGTTTCACATTATGAGCAAGATTTAGGAAGGAATTATGCTCATTAAGCAAGGTTCTGTTGCATTTGATACAGGCAGTAAACGATTCTTTTTACATCATCAACAAGAAATTAAAACATTATATGTTAATAGATATAAGTTTTAAAGATTGTACTTCAACCTAAATTGCTTATTACCTATAATTCTGATTGTCAATTTTAATTTTGCAATTTGTTTTTTAAAATATTCTTATAACTCAAAAACTTACATAAAACTTGAAAGGCTAATAATAAGAGGTTAATTTTATTTTTTAATTTTAATATGATAATAGTTAAGAAAATGTTTATATTTTTAGTTCAAAAAATATAAATATTAATTTTTCTAAATTGTAGTCTAACAATCGCAGCCATTTTCAGCACTCAATTTTTAATTGCTTTCAATTTACTAATGATAATTTTTTTGCTTGAATTACCTATTTGTTTTAAATAAAATATTAATTAAATAAAAAAATATTACTTAAAACAAAAACAAAAAAACATTTATTCATCAAAAATAAAGTTAATAAATATTGCAAAAAAAAAAAAAAACTTTTGAAATACTTTTATTTTAAATACAGACAAGAAATAATATACATATATATTAATACCGTACACTTCCGAATACCCGGAAGGCGGAAGGGCAGACCAGATAACAAAAAAGCTAGATACACTGAAATTCCATGAACACATTTCTTTAACCACCAGTACTAGAAGACAAAGTTTTTATACCAAAATATTACATAATGCACATTTTCTCACTTTTTATTGAGTACTAAGCAATCCATTTATTTCCATCCATGTAGAATGCGAGCGTGGCGAATAATGAAACATAGAAGCAAAAACGTGTCAAATTAAAATAGTAGGCAAATTAATATAGTAGTACTTGTAGTTTATATATTGCACTGCACATTTCAAGATTTTAGAAAAAAAGTAAGTAAAAGAATATAAATTGCCCTATTTTAATACAAATTCTGTAATGCCCAACTTAAATGCAGGAAACATTAATAAAACGTTAAAATAAATCGTAAGCCTAATTCTTAAGAAAATTGACTCAAACAGATTTTATTTTTCACTGATAAATAGTTACACAGATAAGAAAATGTAACTCTAAAATAAGTTTTTAGTTTTTGAAAAAACACTTAATAGAAGATTGCTTCTCCAAAGCCTTGCTTTCCTCATTTCATTACAAAAAAAAACTAGGCAGGATAGTCGTAAAGTGAATATTCCGGAGTGTACTGTAATTCGAAAACACAACATGTTTATAGTATAACTATTGTGGAATGACAGATTAAAAATGTACAATATTATCAAGGTTCTAAATGACAAAGTATTCCCTTCATACTTTTTTTTAGCTTTCACCCAATCCTAGCCAAGACTAATAGCTGATAATTACTAAGAAAATAATTAAGTATGATTCAATATTGGAATTTCCATTTTTCAGATGCCTTGAATTTTGTAGCGGTTGATGGGTTTTTAAGAAGAAAGGAAATGCTTTGCTGATAGTATAGGAAAAAGCAGATTCTTTAGAATAATAAATGCATAAATATAGCAGTGATGAGGCAGGATAACCATCTACCTTGTATCAATTTTATATTGAAGTATCAGATTGATATAGTCATCTAATTGAAAATTATTGAAACTGAATGTAATTGATAGAAAATTAATGTGGTTAAGGAAATTACAAATCAGTACGAACCGAATCAAAACTGAAGTACTCTTAATCTGTTTAAGTTTTGTGCACCCAGAACACAAATACTAATTGTGTAAAGGTTGATACAGTAATACCCAACCTTAATTTCCTTGCTTCTTAAATAGATCACTAATCTTAAACACTCATTTATATTTAGTAAAATGTATACTAAAATGATATTTAAAAAATGCATATTGTTAAATACATATTTCCAGGAATAGATGAAAAATGAAATTAACACAGTCATATTCAAAATGTTCCAGAACTTTTTAAATACTTACCATAAGTAAATTAATTATAAATTTAGGAATTATAAAACAAGCGAAGTACAAGATAATAAATTGCTACAAAAATTAAGCATCTCTATACATTCATTTGCACATGAGCCTGCATATTTTTTAAGAATAAGATGTTTCCAGTTTTATAATACGTCATTCTTATTAAATTTTTAAAAATAATTTTAAATGTGTATTTTTAAAATTGTATGTTATTTTTGCAACACAACAATTTTAATATTTATTTCTGCAACACTGCAGCAGTATTGTGTTGTGTATTGTAAAAAATTTGTGGTTTTGACAAAAACAAAAATAATTATTACCCAAAAATTAAGTCAACTTTTGCTAAGGTGACAATTTTTTTAAAATCTGAAACCAGGACAGCATGAATTTTGACCAGCCATGCCCAGATTTTATAAATTTTTATCAAAAATTCACCCAACGGCCAACCTGTATACCAAAGTAAATAAAAAACTTTTAGATATCAAAAAATGTTGCGTTTATTTAAACACAAGAAATGTGAAAACTAAAATATGATTTTACAATATAAAAATAAAATATAATAAACATAACATGATAAGCCATACCTAATATAATAACATAATAAAACATAAGGAGTTATTTAATTTAGTTTGTTTTTTTTATATTTTTCAGAAAAATGAATTGCTTTTAACAAATTTTTGTTTTCCTGTATATTTTCATAGAATTCCATACAGGTTGCATTTAAATTATTTTTGACAATCAACAAGGATTTCAAAGTTTCCACTTTTAATTGGGTTTTCTCGCTAGTCCAGATGTTGTTTAATAAAGAAAAATCCCGTTCGGTCGGTGCATTAGTTCCTGGCATACAGAGGCAATACTCTACCAATTTGCCAATATTACTGGACACATCATTTTCTTTAAAGGCTTTAAAAATTTCAATCCACCTATCTCGTGGCGGTCCTGCTCATATGGAATTATGACGATATCACATGGAATTATCAGGGTTGCCAGTTTTAATTTTATTATTTTTATTTTATTACTTTTTTTGTTTTAATGTTTTCTAATCTAAAACCAGTACTTTTCGTGTACTGGTTTTGTTTAATGACTAACCAGGACTTATGTCCTGAAAACCAGTACTGTACTGGTAAAATCAGTATAAATGGTCACCTTAACTTTTGCAAGATAAACATTAAAAATCTGGCTTCTTTTTGAGCATTTCTTCAAATTAACAAATTACCAGTTAATTTCAATAGATACATCATTTCTGAATATGCATTAGAATTAATCGATACATAGCATGACAAAAAAATTTTATATTTGAATTTTATGCAACAGAAATGAAATTCAAAAGGTTGGGATGGAAAGTAAAATTTCCTTCTGTGCTAACTCGCCATATTTATCAACCTGTTCACCGAGACAACATGAAACTAAATAAACGTGCATGCTTTATTGGCAATGACTAAACATCTGACACTTCGTCAGGAGCACCAACTATAAAATTCTATAAATAGTCTGAGCTTCTGCTCTGTTCAGTAAATGAAGGACATACTGTTAGTAAAGTTTGGAAAGATACATCAATAAAGCCTTCAAAACAAACATTTTTAATCTAGCCTTTCTCAGGATTGACATCTCCCTCAGGAAAACGGATAATAATTTCACATATTGGTAGTGAAACTGATTTCATGGATGAAAGGCTAGACATATTCGAATCCAATAAAAGTAAAGATTACTATGAAGATATGAATTCCGAAATGTTTGAAAAGAGATTTGTTGATATTTTAGTTTGACTTGAAGATAACTGTGTAATTGTAATGGACAATGCTTCTTACCATTCCAGAAAAGCTGAGAAAATACCGAAAATTTCATGGAAAAAAACAACAAATTTTCAATTGGCTTTAACAAAAAAAAATAAATAAATAACGCCCTTGAGGATGAAATATTAAAAGCGGAAGTGTTGCAATTAGTAAAACAAAATAAAAGTACATATGAAAAATAGGTACTTTTCCGTTAGCCAGGCGCAAATTTTGCCAATTGTGAATTTGGCGGAATTCTACACTATTTTGCGATTTTTCGCTTGCATCCGGAAAGTACAGAAAAATATTTAGTTGATGAATTGGCAAAAACACAAAATAAAACTGTGATAATAAAATTGTGATTACCTCCCTACCATTGTGCTCTTAATCCTATCGAAATGATTTGGCACAAGTTTAGAACTTCATTGCGAAAAAAAAATCATTTACAATGTCTGGGATAAAAAATTTGTGCATTCAAAGTATCAGCAGAATTGGCATTCAAGAATGGAAAAAAATGCATCGAAAATGTAACCAATGTAGTGGGGATTTAGACGATGCTATAGAAAACATGGTAAATTCTGTTATAATTAATCCCCACTCAAATTCTTCATCATCTTCTTCTGAAAGTGATTTCCGAGTTAAGTGCTTTAAAATTTATCCCACATTTTGCACAATTATTTATCTCTTTGGCAACTTACTTTCATTCTCTCGACTTGGAAAAATAGACTATAGAATACTTTTAAATGCAACCTTTTAAAGTTAAGAGTTAAAGTATTTAAGGCTGGCAACCATCATAAGATTGGCAAACTGCTAGAAATTGTAGATAGAACAAAGCCGTGTTCTAATCTAGTTTCTTACATCAAATTTTTTTAATAAAAAAGAATAGCAGCATTTAAAAATGGTCAGACTAAAAAAAATTATCTTAATGCTTCTTACTTCTAATGTTTAGAAAAAATTTTTTTCAAAATTTTAATAAAAACATGCTTTTTAACATATATGCAATACAATAAAATTTTCTTACTTTAATTTTTGTAAAATTATAGAAAATGTGATTATATATTTTATGAAAAAAAGAAGCTAATTTCAGAATTTCCATTTTTTATAAATAACTAAAATAAATTCATGAAGCCAAAAAAACACCAGCTTTAATGCTACAAATAAAATGTAAAGAAAAATGAACTGTTAATGTATTATTTTCAAATAGCAAATTTTTATATTAAATCAAAATAATATTTCTCATTACTTTAAATTTTAACAATACTTATGAAGTGAAGAATCTTATTTAGTGAATTGCTTTAAAATTTTGAATTTTAAATTGGAGCATTTTTTTAAAATCAAAACCTTAACTTGTTTAATATGACTCAAATAATTCATTGAAGATAGGAGATTAAATAATTTTGAATTTCATCTCAATAAAAATCTTTGTTACAAATTATGTCCAAGACTAATATCCCAAAAATAACAAAAACTACAAAAAAAACATTTATTTAAAAGAAACTGGAATTCCAACAACCTTTTTAACAGTTAAAACAGAATAAAAATAATTTTTATTTGACAATAAGCTTTGATGTTAAGGCGAAAATACATTTAAATCCTGTTTTTATTTTTTAAATTAAACTCCAAACTAAAATTTCAAAAAACCCATTCTTAGTAGGTTTTCTTACACTCTAGAAGCAATTTTTTTTCCCCAAAATTTATGTTCCTCATGTTCATCTAAACTTTACTGATTTGTGCTGTGTGCTGCTCTGTCAATCAGGACAAACCTCTAAATGTATAGAGAAATTTCAATTGGGACACAAAAAAAAATCTGTAAGAAGTCGAAAAAGCAAAAATCGTTGAAAAATTATAGAATCCGAACCTTAAAGAATAAAAGTTGTGAAAGTTTGTTTGTTTTTTCCCTTGCAAATTCTTTTTTGAAACTTTAAGTATCAGATCTTGCAGATTTCTTATATGTATAAACAATAAAATTTGTCGAAAATGATCCAACAAATAATTTTTAAATGGATGGCGACATTTAAAAAAAGAACATGAAGGAAATCATGATGACTGAAAACTCATTGTTTCAAGCAAACACAACAAATACAATAGAATATGTATTTTGTAATATGCCTTCAAGATAACCTTCTCATTATTTCAATAAAAGCAAAGCAGATTGTTGAAGAGGGAGTAGGAAAAAAAAATCTTTTCCAAAAACTAAGATTTTTTTTAAAAACTAAGCACTCTTTAAAAATTTTTAAATTAAAGCACTTTTCATGATGCTACACACCTTGAAGTATCATAAAACCAAGAAACCAGCACATGTTTATTTCATCCAGTTCAAATGTGTACAGCACATGCATGTAATCAATGGCTGTAGAAATTCAAAACTTTCTAAATAAATGTAATAATTGAAGCCAAAAATTTTTGCTACCATTAGTCTAGGCATACCAGTTAAGTCGAGAAACGTGATTAGTCGTTAATAAAACTGGCGTTTTTCAGTTTAAAAAAACACGGGCAGGATTGCCGGAACGATGTGCCAAATGAAAAAAGTCGGCAATGGGGATCGACACTGATTCTGTAACCTCTCTAATATGAGAGAAATCGTATGTTTATTCATCTTAAATAATTTATACAACAAGACAGACCCCCATATCCAAACACCGTTCCATTTAAAAATATTTAAATCAACAGATAATTATAAAACAAAATATTTGTTTCAAAAAAAAAAAGTTAAAATAAATTTTAAAAAAATTAGTATTGGAAAAACAAAAATGACGTAATGTAAGAAAAGTATTACATATATTAAAAGAGAAAGTAATATATTTGAATAGTAATATATATTTTTAAATGTGAATAAAGAACAAGATATCCAAGAGAAAATAAAATATGACAGAATGCCGGTTCAATTTCAGTTCCGCTTTGACAATAAGAATAAAAATGAAAGGAAACGTTTTAAAGAAGTCAGAAATTAATATTCGAACATTTTCAATATTTTTAAGCATACGATTTAACAATAAAAATATAAAAAAGGTTAAAATTAAAAATACCAAATGTAGCAATTAAAATAAGTGTTGAAATCAAGATTCTTACCCATTGCAAAATTGCCTGACTTTTCTTGTTATTAAGCATGGTAAAATTATAGATGAATGCCCTATATTTCTAAAATTTAATAATTCGCGAACTTATAAGTTCCCTCCGCAATAAAATCTCAATCCATTAAGATTTGTTCACATCAAACAATGGAGAAAACCGTTGTTTCTGTTTTCTCTGTCAGATTTATTTCAGAAAATGATGCCAGATGAAATTATCCAAATAATGCCAAACTACATAAAGGAAAAGGAAAGAAAGTTCATGACGATTGGTCGTTTCAATGTGTCGGTGAAAATGTAGTTAGAGATTCTGTCCTCGTTCTGTCTCTCTGTTAGAGATTCTGTTAAATAACGTGTGATTGACTTAATTGTTTTATTTCAGCTTACTTTTTAATTTTGATTTTTTTAAAATCTACTTATTTAATTTATTTATTGGAGTAAAATATTTTCTGAAAAAACTGAATGAAAAAAAAATTTCATTTCTTTAAAATTTTCGCTTTAGCTCTATTTTCTGCCAATAGATAGTGCCAGCAGAATGAATAGAAAGAATACCATTAGAAGGTCATGTCACAGGCAATTAGAAATAACCCTTATGGGATTAAGCATTATCAAGTCATCGTTCTGCAGCGGCCAAATAGGCGATAAATGACTGTTTGTTTCGCCAGCTGGCGAAAAGTATCACTCATATCTATGGAGATGAACTTTGCTCTCCGTCGAAAACCAGTGACTCACTTCCTGGCTTCGCCGGCTTGCTCTGAACTTCTGCCTCGTGCTGGTCGATGGATATATGGCCAATGTATCATGATTTCTATTTGTTTATTTAATTTGTAATTAAAATTTATCATTGTTATCCTACATGACTGGCAGTTTTCATTAATTAGAAATGTTTTAATACTTTAATTTAAAGTAAATTTGGCAATGCGTGTTAAGCCACGCACCAAAGTTCCATTAAGCGGAGCGGTGAATTCACACTTACGAGTATTTTCTTGTGAAAACTTCAATTTCAGTGATATATCATTCAATGATACTGTAATTCGAAGAATAACCGGTTCGTTCACTTTTCAACCATTCATAGATTTCTGCTTTTCTCTTTATGGTGTAGTGAAAGCTTATAAGCCAGTTAACGGCTACGCTACACGAGCAGTTGCTTTTGTATTGTGATTATGTTACTGGGCTGTGAACCAGAAGGTCCCAGGTTCTATCCTCGCTCATTTCAATTCGTCACACTGGTGGTCCGGACGTAATAACAGCTAATAAATGCATCTCCTCTCAACAGCAAATCGTTCGTTTCACCTCCACTCACTGGAAGGAGAGTCTGTAATGAAAGCTTATAAGCCAGTTAACAGCTACGCTACACGAGCAATTGCTTTTATATTGTGGGCATGTTACTCGGCTGCGAACCAAAAGTTCCCAAGTTCTATCCTCGCTCAATTAAATCCTCTACAATAGTTTCAATTAAGGGGATGGGGCATTCCCTGAGGACGCGAGAGAATAATGTTTTGTGTTTCTGGCATTTCTTTTCCTCGCCCGGGAGGGTCGGGGATCAGCCGAGTAAGAATCTTTAGTTGAATGGATTATTCTAAGCATAACTAATTTTATATTCCTTTTATAGAATATTTGTAATCTTAAAAAATTATATATTTTTTTAAATCTAAAGTGTCTGTTTTAAGTCGAATTTTTAAGGATAGATGACATAATATATTTATGCATTGCTCTGAATGCGATTCTTTTAAAATAGAATTCCCTACATTGTTTAATATTTGCTACATTGTTTACTACTTTTAAGCGTCCCAAATTGGGCAAAGATATTGCTTTCCTCTTCTGCAGATTTTCCTCCCAGTACGAATGCTAAAATATTCCCAGCCACCCAAAAGCAGTCTCAGGGCACAGGTTTCTTATCGCGTGGAATTTTCACTTTGCGAAAAAAATAAATCCCCCCCCTTTCTTTTTTCAATTTCTGAGAAAAATTGAAATTGTCTTGTAGTTTTAAAACGCAGAAAATCTATTTGGGAATTGATAATCGTTTTTCAATTGTTTCATATAACACTCAGTGGCGGATTTTAACAATATGAAGCGACAGACGCTGAAATATTTTGTGGCCCGTTTCCTTAGTAAACACTATCACAAAAAAAGTAACATGAATTAAATTTATTTGAGTTTTTAACTTTATCTTCATGTTTATTTTCTAATATCGCTATATAATTTGTAAGGAATTTCTATATGTTCGTTAATGCATCTTTAACTTTTATTTATCCTCATTTGTACAAATAATATACTCTTTATCAATAGAATTTTAATACTATGTGTTTTTTTAAATGGCTCTACACCACAATTATTCTATAAATGCATCAATAGAAGTAACAGTCGTGGAGCTCCCTATCGATTTTTAGTTTAGTTTTCGATAATAGTTTATATCAAGGAAGCAGTTCAATTTTTATACAATTTCAAGATTCTTTGGTCAAACCTTGGTATGCACGTTGCAGCATACGAATAGGAAGGCAGAAAGTAGGAAAGAGAGGCCATGAGAAAGTATTCTGAACTTATGAGGTTTTAAAAAAGAATTTGCTGATGCAGTGTTTTGATTGCATGGAAAAAATAAAACTCTTTAAAAAAATTGTCATCCTTTTACCCCATAAAATTGCGCACCTAGTGAAGGTTGTGAATGCCACAAATTCTCTGATTTTTATTTTCAGACATTCGCACACGAAATTTTGTGCTTCGTAGTATAATGAAGAAAATCAAATACGTATTGGGAATGCCTTTTTTTCAACCGATTGATATTAAAATTGAATACAGAACTACAGTTTCAATATCAAGGTCACATATCAAATTTCATTTATCTAAGTCCTGTCTTTTAAGTTATCGCATTTACATGATGCAAAAATATAGACCAACAGATGGTCCACCCTTTGACGAATTTTATTCAAAATTCGATAAGTATCTACTCTTTAGATGTCAATTTAGATTTGTGTACTAAATTTTATTCATGCATCTATTTAAGTTTTATAGTTGTCGTGTTTACTTATACTCGGACAACCAGCAGACATCATGCCAATGGATTTCGTTCAAAATTTGATAGAAATCTACATATTTGGTGCAAACACAGAATAGATTCCATCTGGGAAAGCTCAAGATGCTGTTGAGCTATTTTGTTCTCAGACATATAGACAGACATAATTCTCAAACTTCTTTACGGGCGCATGGAATTCTGAAATGTTGAAATTTATCAAAATCTCGAGTTCGAATTTTTGACGATGACAGTACTTTCTCTTTGTATAGCTCGTAAAACGAGTAAATAAAAATGGGCTTAAGTTCATAAATTACTGAATTTTTAATGAATTACAAAATAATTTATTACAAAAAAAAGTAAAATTAAGAGAAAATATTATATATTTTTTTCTAAACTCAAAGCTGAAATAAACATTTTCATCTATCTATACCCAAAGATTAAATGACATCTATACTTATAATAAAGCTCAATGTGTGTGTGTGTGTTGGCACTCTACAGGCCAGACCGTTTGACTTACAGCTACCAAATTTGGTACATGTATACCTTGGAGGTCGGAAATGTGCACCTGGGGTTCCCTTTTTTGAATTTTTAATTAGAAGTTTAACTATTAATTAAAAACTAACTTTCCCGCCAAAAAAAAATCTTCATTTCTTTGCCCACAGCCAAATGAGTAAGGCTTCAGTATTTTTTCCCAACAGTAATGAGGCTAGGGTTAACATTTTTCGGCCGATTATTTCAAATGATTCTGTTTATTTTCTTAATGTTTGATGCATTTAAAATTAAAAATTGTTAATTAATCGATCTTTCAGATTCATTCTGAAGTACTTTTGAATTAAAATAAAACAGAAAAAGGGAAATAAAAAATTTCTAATCTGCATAGCGTTACCCCAACTGGCGTAGAGAAATTCACGCATTTGCGTTACCATAACTGGCGTTGAAAATTCACGCATGCGCATTGTGTTCTGATTGTTGACAAAGGATACGGACGTTTTGAAGGCTTAACCTGTTTTCGACTGATTATTTTAAACGATTCTGTTTATTTTTTTAGAGTTTCATGCATTTAAAACTAAACATTGTTAATTAATTGATCTGTTCATGATGAATCTGAGAAAATTTTGTAGAAAACGTCTTGAAATATTTCATAAATTAAGAAAGATATTCTTTAGTGCCCATAAGGTTTAGTTTAAATACTCAGCGACTCTGTTTTCAGTACTCATATTTTTAAAAAAATGCTTCGTTTCAGTAAAAAATTTCCTTATATTAATTGCAATTTAACTATTTCCACTTTAATTTAAAGCATAAATTCTACGGGGGCTAAAAGAAAATTAGAAAGATACACATTACGTTATGGTTGAAGGCCTTTATAATATTATGAATGAATTATATGACTATCAAAATTTGTAGCTTTAAAATATTTTGATGAAAAAGCTATTAAAATAGGAGTTACATAAAATATTTAATTATTAAAATTTTAACAAGCATTAAGATTGGTGAACCGGCTGGTCACCAAAGGCGGCTAGTATTCTATATTCTAGGATATTTTCTGATAAAGAAACTAAATCTGAATAAATATTTTTGAAATAAAATAATAGAAATATCCAAAACAAATGTTAAATAAAATAAAATAAAATTTAGAAAAAGATACAAACGCACATATCGAGTTGCATTAAATGTATACATTTGATATGGTAATAAAAGAAATTTTAAAAAATCGACAATAAAATTTTACAAACATAAAAAAAAACACATTGAAAGGCATCAAAATATTAAAATATCAAGTTCTTGCTTTTAAATGAGAAAAATTTTGTCTAATTTTTTATAACATTACTTTTTAATAAATAAGCGAGATAATTGACTCGCACTATTCCGCAAATAGTTGTTGACTGTTTTAGAACAAAAATCTCTGTCAACTGAGGAGAGGGAAATAATTCCCTCAATTCTGACAACTCCGATTCTAGTGAAAAGGAAAAATCGCACTGTAGCATCCGAATTCAAGGACTAATATAAATCCTTATTATTCAAAAATAATCCTTTTCAATGGATAAACGAAAGACTGATAAGTATTCTTTTTTCATGTTTTTAGCTTAAAAAATGCCAGCCGCCTTCGACTACAAACTGTTAGTGCACCTTATTAATAATACTAATTTAACCATATCAGCTAACTTTGGTCAATTGCATTTTACCACAATAAATGAAATAAACATTTTAAAACATTCTTGCACAATAAACATACAGCTGAGTAGCTATGCTAACAAAGTGACGAAATTAATTGGGAAATAAAACTGACGTAATCGATCTGGACGTTATAATTTTTTGCAATCATTCTCGAAATGAAGAGGGGGGATAAACAAAAACTGATAAAATAAAAGAACATGCATTCCTGTTTATTAACAGAATCTACGCAACAGAAAAGCTAAAACATTGTGCGAGATATTTATCGAAGGTCTCACTTACTTCTATAAAGCACCTGAATAAGTGTTAGCAAAAATTACATAGCATTAGTAATGATAAATGCATTTTTTTGTCAATTTTTTTTTTCGAAAAGAAAAAAAGGTTAAAGTTTAATAAATTAGTTTATTATTATTTTTTTAACTTGTTTAATACAGAAACAAAAAATTAATAAAAATATGAAACTTAATTTTAAAATTTATTTTTATCAACGTTTTAAATAAACCTTTTTTTTAAATCAAAAATGTGATATGAGAACATCTTCAAAAGCTTACTGAACAAAAATTCCCTAAATAATAAAGAATTGTAAAATTATAATCATATTTCAGTGTAAACAATTCGAATAACTACTACGAATAAATACTTTGATACCTTACTTTCTAGGAATTCTTTCTTTCTAATTATAAACCTTCTAATCGTATTCTTAATCTCTCTGTTTACTGATATGACCAGCTTAGCAACAACCAAAATTTTCAATCTTTACGAATGTTTCGGGTTTTTTATTATTATTGTTCTTTCAGAATAGTTTACAAATCCCTTTTTTAAGAAAAATGTCTGAACAGCCCATTTGTTCTTGATTAATTATAAACTTAAACTTAATTAAATTATGTTTAATAATTTTCTAGAAATATTGTAATGTGATCAGGAATTGCACAAATTTTTTTGCACATATTTCTAACACACCAGGAAGTGAAAGGAAATTCAGTTTTGAAATTTCAACTTTACAAATATGAAAGAAAACAAATTAAACGAAAACTTGTTATATGAATAGAATTTGCGCAATAATTTTTTTAAAAGTGTCAGGTTATGCACGAACGAATTGCAGATCTAATATTACATTTAGGGAATGACTGGCCAGGTTGTCAGCTTGCTTAATAGCAAGTAGGTCCCTTTCCATATAAAATAATATGGATCCTCAAGGTTTGGTGTGAAAGAGGGAGAGAGAGCACTAGAAAACATGTTGTAGCAGAGATTTTCTAGAATTTCTTTTGCCTTTAGAATTAAGTAAATTAAAATAGCAGTTTCTTTTTTTTAGTACAAAAAACAAACAAAAACAACGCACCTTTTCTGAGGTTTGGTCGCAATGGCCTCGTATAGTTTTACTACTGCGCGTTGAAAAAAGGTGCTAACTTTGGCAAAGAAGTAGAAGTTGGAAGTGGTGGTCTGTGAGAGACACGACTAAACGAAGTGTTTTCTCTCACTCCCTCTTTTTTAAAACTGCATTTTACTGGTATAAAACTGATGGGTATGCTATTTGGTATTTCTAAAGTAGAAAAACATATTTTTTAGAATATTAAAATATTTACAAGGGATCAGAAAAAATGATCCCTTGTAACTTCTGACTAAAGCTACATTGCAATAAAAGAACCATACACGCATTTTCTTAGATTTATGTGTTTGTGGGAATGTATTTGATCATGCTTATTGTGCTCTGGGGAAGTCAAAAGGGTCTGTACCTTATTGAATATATTTCTGGATATTCTTTCGGGGTAAATTGTTAGAAGAATATGTGGTATTTCGGTTTTAAGTGAGCAGAAATTGAGATAAGCTAATCTTGCAGGAGGAATTTTTTGAGATGACATTTTTGTTCATTTTTTATTACTATTTGGCCACCTTCTGCAATCAGTGGTTTATTTTTTTATTTGTATTAATTTCATTTTACCAAATAACTTTAAATTCACAAATTTAATGTAACCTAAATTCAAAGAATGAATTATTACAAAAAGCCAAGAAATGAATTAGTAAAACACATAGACATACACAGCATAAAAAAAAGCAGAAAATGCATTGGTATTTGAACTAAATTATTTTTGCAGAATAAAACGTGCTAAAAATCATGATACTCGATGAATATTTTTCTTTTTGCTATGCAATAAATAAATTTAAATAACAATTATATAATTTATTTCTCTTAATAATATCTCTAGTGCTAAAAAAGATTAATGTAAGTCTGCTTTCGCTCGACAAGACATATTCTTAGATCATAGATTCCCAAGTATGGAGGTACTGCTCACCATTTAGCAAGGCAATTTTCTTTGGGCGGAGCAGTAGGTCAAGAGCAACAATATTTTAATATTTGGTATGTATAGAATAGGAGGCGCTAAAAACTTTTTTTCCTGTTAACAGGACAGTAGTTCAGAAAAGAATGGAAACTGCGTTGGGCCTACATCTATCAAATTCAACGCAAATATACACTAGAAAGTGCAAATATGCATTTAATAACTATTTTTTAAATTTTAATTAAAGTCTTATTAATTTAAAATTTAATTAAATTTTGATGTTTCTCTCGCAAAACTGCTGAAAGTTTTATAAAGCAAAAAAGAATTTTACATAATTTTGAGCTTCAGAAAATTATCTCTTCGATAATACCAATTTTATTCGCGTACAGTTGTTTGTCTATTTTTAATTAATTTTTCAAAATATTTTAAAAAGTATTTTACAGCAATATTTTTCATTGTTGTAAAGAAACTAGAAATTGTTTTCATTATTGCTACAAATATTTGATCAAGGATTTTTCGCTTGCTCGTTTCATCCGATGATAAAAAAAAAAAAAAAAAAAAAAAAAAAATGAAGATAAGATTTTTTTTTTCCGTGATGAGTAAGTTTCTTGTTCTGAGAATGCGTTTAAAAACTTTTTAAAATTTTCTCATTCTTGCAATTTAATTTACTTTAAAAGTAAGCAATGATGAAAACTTTTATAGTTCACTCATTTTTAAATAGCTTCTACAAATTTTTTTTTGTTTTAATTCCTTTTTAATCATTTCAGTTTCAAATTAAAGTTAGATAGATGTGTAATTTTACATAAGAGATAAAAAAAATTAAGGTGATGCATAGCAAAATAAATAGAGCGATATAAAATGTCTACAAGAATACATGTTACACATCTATCAAAATCTGAAGTTTAAAAACAATTTGCAAAGACAATCGTTCAGAAGATGCAACATAAAATATTTAATTGAAAATTTTAGCAAACTCCCAGCCAACTGATAAAACCAATTCCAACCAACTGACTGGTAGTTAAAACTTACTTGGAACAAAAACTGAATTTTATGATGAATCAGTTAAGTTTGTAATGAATAGATTTTTTTTGAGATATTAAATAAATTATGGAAATTATTCCGCAGTGCACATAAGACTTCAATGCCGAATGATTCTGTTTTCTGTTCGTTTCGTTTCAGCAAAAAATATTTTTGTATTAATTGAAATTTAATCACTTCCATTTTAGCTTAATTTTCAAATTTTACGGAAAATTAAAGTAATACATCATTGTGCAATAACAGAGCAATTTCTGCCGTTCATTGTACAATGTCTTCTATAATAGTATGACTTACATGACTATCAAAATTCTATAATAGTATGACTTACATGACTATCAAAATTCTATAATAGTATGACTTACATGACTATCAAAATTCTATAATAGTATGACTTACATCACTATCAAAATTTGAAGCTGAAAAATAATTTGCTAAAGAAGCTATTAACAGACCAAGTTACATAAAATATTTAATTGTAAATTTTAGCGAGCATTAATCCTTGTGCGCCAGCTAGTTGTCTGGATTAATGCCATGTACTGGTTATCATATGATTGATCTTTTCAAAAAGTGGATGTGATTGCTGAATGGTGTCTTTTACTTTACTGTGCTCTTTGTGAGAGGATATCCAATTTCGGAAAATATCGGCGATATTTTTCGATATAAAGATTTGCTTCCTTGTAATAATTTTTATTTCTCCTTGTCTTTGAATATTGAAAATTTCGTGTTTCTTAGAAATATGCAAACGAATAAATCAGCGTTTTTCGAGATAAAAAAAAAATGGCGCCAATAAACCTATACGGGAGCTGCTCCCATTTCCATATATTCAAAAGTATAAACAGAGAGACGGTTAACTCCTTGAAGTATCTGACTCCAAATTTAATATTATCTGCAGTTTAGATGCTAAATCTCTATGCCAAGTTTTATCTACTTAATTCATAGCGTTTTATAGTTGCTATCTTCACTCGTACTCGGAAGCCTGGACGGATTTTTTTTGAATAAATTTCGCTCAAAATTTGATTGAAATCTACAAATGTGTTTAAAGTCTAACAAATTTCCACTGACTAGATAAAAGCATTTAGGAGAAAGTAAAAATCGTCAAATATCTCTCGCTAACAGGCTATTTCGTAACTTTTGCTCGTCACAAGTATACAGCTATACAATTACAAATGTCGTTCACAAACTCGCACAAAATCAACAATGGTATGCGAAAAGGTTTGGGGTTCGCTCCAGCTCGTTTTTCGGGTGATTAATCGAATGGTATGAGACTAATACACAAGTGCCGATAAAATTTCAGAGCAATTGAAATCAAAATTTGATGCAGAACTACAATTGTAGTGACAAGATAATAATCCAATTTTCACTCATTAAATTATCTCATTTATATGCATGAGGATACGTCGACAGACAGACGGCCAACTCTTTAAAATATTTGGATCAAAATTTTATAAAATCTACTTTTTAGATGCTAAAATTGTAGGCCAAGTTTCATTTAAGTAAGTTGTTAAGTTTCTGAATTATCGCGTTTGCATGCATGTAAAAATACAGCTAGATAGACGATCAAGAGTTTCTGGTATCCGTCAAGAACCTCTTGACGGATACCAGATTTAATATAGATCTACATTATAGATGATTGAACTGTGTTTCAAATTTTATTTACTTAATTTTTTACGATTTGTAAGTATCGATGCTAACTTGTACTAGGACAGCTAAAGATCATATACCAAATTTCATATGCTTAGCTCAAGACGTTATTGAATTATCGTATTAACAGAAAGGCAAATAGAGTGTCGGTCAAAGAGAAAGATTGACATTATTTAAAAAATGTGTTTTTCGGATTCAGAGTGCCTAAAGCGAGAAGACCGAAATTTTAAATGATTACAGTACTTTTTTTTTCTTTTTTTCCCCCCGTACATTAACATAACATTTCGTACAGATAACATACATTATTTTAGTTTATACGGAGGAATGCATTAATGTTAAATTTAATCAGTCATATCTTGAATAATATTTCAAAATTTTACCTAAAAAATGACTTCTGCACTATTAGTATAATAACTTTAAATCGGCTACTCGGACCCGCACGAAAAAAATCTGATCGGCTCGCCTCAACAGCAACACTGGCGGGAGTCTTAAGAACCATCACCGACCACGGTACAACCCTTCCCTTGGGAAGTGAGTTCCGTCATCGATGGGAGGAGACGACAACCAACTTTTTCTGTAACCACTGGGGTCGCTAGAACCAACCACCATGCTGAAAGTTTCACATCCTCAATTACGAGGTGCCTCCCAGTGTGAGACACCAATAGTATAATCTCCATCAATCAAAGAAAAAGCACGATTTTTATTATTTTTGACAACATTACTTTAATATTTTAATTTGTATCGGATACTTCCTTTCGCAAAATAAGCGTAGTAAGCATCGTTTGCAATTTATATAGTAAGTTTTTCTTCTTTCGTAAGCACCAGGATAAAATATGAATACATATTTTTAATTAGTCAATTAAACTTAAGACACAAATGTGAGTTGTAGTTCCCTTTTAAAATAATAATTTTGAATAATCTAAAAAAAAAAAAAAAAAAAATTAAGAAAATGCTTGACATTTGTTTTTTTCTTTTTTAAAAAAATTTTTGAGATAAAAAAAGAAATAAAAAATGTTATTCTTATCAATGTTGGACGCAGTTGTGTCTGTGTCTATATATATATAATTAATAAATTAAATTATTATTAAATTAAAGAAGAATTCGCTATATATATATATATATATATATATATATAGCGAATTCTTCCTTGATTTGATCAAATATTTTGTTAAGGTATCCAATATATATAAGTAATTTATGAAACAAAATTATTTTCTGTGATATATTATTTTATATGATTTAAATGTCTTGGATTAATAAAACAGACTGTCAAAGGAAATTCTTTGAATAATAATTTAGTTATCGAAAAAAAAAACATGTTTTCTGAAGAGGTTACGTTCGTTCAGTAATTAGTTTTATTTCTCTGAAATTACATTTCCTGAAATCCTGTCCTGCGACTTTCGTAACATCCAGCCTCGAATACTTCGTTTCGTAATATCCTGTCGATTTATGCCATCTTCATTAATTTTCATACGCTTTTATTTCACAATAGTAGTCTTTCCACTTTTGAAACTTTTTTTTTATCGAATGCATTTAATGAACGCATTCCATCTCACTAAATTTAAACCTTCGACAAGAAAAAGAAGTCCAATTTATATTTCGAAATATTGAAGGAAGTTAAGAGTATATCTTGGAAAAACCAACTTTAATTTATCTACTGCAGCCAGTAGATTTCTCAGTGAATGGAGGTCATTATTTCTAAGATAAGGAAGTTCCATTCAGTTCGGTTCTTGTGGTGCGTAAGAAGCTCACATTTCCATTTGGAAGCTATATCCTGCATTTGCAGATGCTGTTGGAATTCACAATCCGTGTCGATGACTGTTAAAAGACAAGGAAATGAATTTCGCAAACATATATATACATATTACAGATAAGAATGTTACATATAAGAATAGATTAATAATATTACAAACGTATGTTACAGTACAGATAAAAATATTAAATGTTCATGGTAGTTTTAGTGTAAGTAGTAGTTTTAGTAGTTAATTAGCTTAATTTAGTAGTAAGTTTAGTTTTAATAAGTGTTTTTACCTATCAAGTTAAAAGCATATATTCTGATGTTGATTCCAAAATTGGCATTGCACTAGTAAAGATTTCATAATCAAAATTGAATTTAAAAAATTTAAATAGCTGTCAAAGGATTAGCCATTTAAAAAAAATCATACGCTTGTGTACTAAGAAAAAAAAAGAAGTTGAAGACAGCCAAAGACAGGCATAAAAAGAAAATGCGTTGAAGGTGTGAAAAGTTCGATTAAACAATAAAATAGGCTTAACACTTCAACGGGAAAAAAAAAAAGGGCATTTTTATAAATTGTGTTGTAATTAACTGTGAAAAAATGGTTAAAACTAGAAAAATGATCCTATAAAAATAAAATTTAAGTCCCTGGAAAGCTAATTTTTAAATTAAAAAATAATTATTGTGCAGTGATTATTTTCGAAAGTTATTGTAGAAAAGCAAATAATCGTTTTACTACCCTTTTCTTCCTCTTTAATAGGGAGTTGCAATTTTTTAACAGAGTAATAAATCTTCCTATATTTGCCTAGAACATATGTGCCGAATTTTGTTCGATTATATTTAGGAGTGTGGAATTGTATAAGGTTCAAATGAATAAACGAAATTCAATTATAGTTATATATAAATTACTGATGAGGGTCTTAAAGCAATTTAAGGTGAATATAAAAATTGCACAGTGTGAAAGTATATTTTACTTTTTCTGACTTACATACAGAACAAATAAACGAGGCGAAGCCGCGGGCCCATTATTTTTACTATTTACTACAATTCATTATTTGCGACATTTTATTTATTTACTACAACGGCTAATAAATAAATAAAGTGTCGCATAACTGATAAGTCCCTATTATGAAATGGATAACCTATTTTTATTTAATACCAGTCTTTTTAATCTACAAATTTCTGATCTAGGAGGAGGAGGAGCCTTCAAAAAATGAGGATAGAGAAATCTTGATTTTTTTTAAGTTATTCAAAATTTATCAGTAAAAATATTCAAGAAAATAACCTTGTCGCCAAGTATTTCGATAGTTTGTTAAAATATTTCACTTCACTTTCTTTTAAATTTAACTAATAATTGATTTATCATTAATTTTTTCAATTTTGGAACAGTGACAATTTTTTTCTGATAAAAGGACAAATTAAAGAATGTTGCAAAAATTCTTAATATCTCGGATGAGGTCGCACGCGGAAAAAGCTTGAAAATCTTTGCAGTTGAAAATTTCAGGAAAAAAAGAAAGAAAGAAACTGATAAGATTTAACGAGTTTTCGATATGAAACAGAGCTTGTAAATACCACTACAAATAACAAAGGATGCCGCTATTGGAACAATCAAGTGAAAATACATTTAAGTGTTTACATGTGCTGGCAATTCATAAAAAAAAATTATTCAATGAAAATAAAAATCTTAACAATTAAAAAGGCATGAGATAGATAAAAAAAAATTATTAAACACAAAAAGTAATAATTCCGTACATAAATATTTCATATTTAAATGCACTCATTCTTCGAGAGAAAGGCAAAAACGTACCGAGATTAATCTGCCGCCAGTGGCGTAACTAGGACGGGGCAGTAAGGGCGTGATCTATCATGGAAATTATATCCAACAAAAATATATTCCACGATTTAAAATTATATCAATCTGATATTTTTACCAACCACATGCATTCTTAAATTTATTTCTTTACTTTTAAATTATGCGAGGTAACTCTTTACCGATATCAACACCAGATGCAAACTGCAAAACATCTTTTAGCTAATTAAAGCTAACATTTTTTTTATATATATAAGAGTTTATCTTTTTATATCTTATATATTTGATTTATATTTTACTAATGTATTAAAACTGAATCTTTGATGTTTCTTTTTCTTTGGATTTATTTGAATTAGAATGGAGAAAATTCACTGTTCAGCAAAAAAAACTTGCGAACTGATGTTATAAAATTTGATTTGAACATTTTTTTGAATTAATCTTATGAGACATTTTATATTTAAGGGTTTTCCATATATAATGGTTATTGTAAAGTTCTTTATAAGGTTTAAATCTAATCAGTTCTAAAATATTTTATGTATTATGATTTTGATTTAATTGCGCTTTCGGTCGGCATTCCTCAGTCAAAAAAAAGGGGGGGGGGGTTCCCGTTTCAACAGAAAAAAAAAAGAGAGAAAGGTGCAGTTTTGGTACTTGCCCTAGGGACCCTTTTATGTAGTTGAACGGGGGGGGGGGTCCCGTTTCAACAGGAAAAAAAAAAAAAAGAGAAAGGTGCAGTTTTGGTACTTGCCCTAGGGACCCTTTTATGTAGTAGCTTTTGATAAAATTTTTAAAAACCCTCCTATGATTCCGAGAAACTATATTCCTTCATTTTTTTTCTTACACAGATCCATCAAATGTTATATCTTTGCAAGCAAGTTTAATAAAAATGATATACTCTTGAAAAATAACGCTTTAATTAGTTTTATTGCTAATTATATTGATGAAAAAAATACTGTACACAATAAATTAAAAATAAATACTCTAAATAAAATAAAAATAAATTGCAAATTATGCATATTTAAAAAAAAATATTTTTACTTTACTATAATTTTTATCAGCCACTGAGAGCTCATCATTGAGTTCCATTTTATTTACACAGCTCATCTATATAAATTTAACTTTTAATTTTTCTGAATGGTCAATTTTGGATTTCCTCTCTTGGCTGGAGCTTCCGCGAACGTATAGAGCAATAAAAAGAGGAAGCACCCTTTTCGTATGCCACGTCCTGGCTCTATCTGCTCCCTCGGGAGGGGCTCTCTCCATCCCCTAAGATAATACGACCTTAAAGATTTGCTACTGTGGAAAGTTAATTTTATCGATATCTCGAGTACAAACAAATAAATAAAAATGATAGCTTTGGTTGTTTTGCAACTCAATATGTGTAAATAAATCATAAAATAATTATTGTATATTTTCATCTGTTAAGCTCATCAATTTTATTTGCAGAAACATTTCAAAATTCTTCGTAAAAAATCGCTTTTCTAAAGCTTTTTAATATTGCTTTTCACATAAATATTTAAATATTGCTTTTCGCTTTTCAAGAATTCACCGTATTAAGAAACCTGAATGTTTTCCTTTTTCACAAAAAAAAATTATATACAAATTAATTGTTTTTATATTTTTTATTTATTCGTTGCTAGCATTTATATTTTATTTCATCAAAATCCTTATTCATTTGAGTTGTGTTGTTGTTGTTGTAACTTATGGCACTTTACAAGCCCGCTGACAGTTAGCGATTTAAGCCGTGTGAGCGTCTCTCTTTTTTTTTTTCAGTACCGCCAACTAGGGCCAAGAGCACGACTTAGCTACTTCATGCGTCACATTCGCTTGTACAATCCCTTTTTATGGGAGGGGGGGGGGGTACATTCACACACCTCACAGATAGAAACCAGAAGGAGAACAACCATGCCCGAACCGGCACGCCCAGATCACGGGGAAGACGCGCTACTCCTATGACAGGACGCCGGCATTTGAGTTGTAATGATTAAATATTTCGTTTACTAGGATGCAGCGCTTTGGTTATGGTATGCAAGTCCGTTGGTACCTCCTGAGATAAAAGAGATAAATTTTGAAGAGTACGTGAGCAGCGATAACGATATCATGACTCAAGAATTATTTACATTTGATAAATTAATAGCAAAAAAATTATATGCGGCTAATTCAAACGATCATTGTCCACTTTCTTTTAAAGACACAATAGACTATATTGAAAAGTATCTGAACGTATTTTGATTATCAAAATACAAATTTAAAAAAAAAAGGACATCTGATGAGCTTATTCAATTTCATAATGTTATGTTGAATATTTTAGCATTTAATATATTAGATGACATTAAAAGTTTTTTTTTAAGTAAATGTTTACTTGTAGGCACATAAGACGTTTAAAGAAATATATAAATTTCATTCAAGATATAATCAGGTACGATTATTTCAACTTCATGATAAAGGTACAATTTTAAAATTTAATTATTGTCTTTAATACTATGCAAGTGCATATCTTTCAAAAATCATTTTTAAGTAAATTCGTTTTAATAACGCTATATTTGTTATAAACAAAATTGTTTATAAAAATTTTGAGTACATAGTTTTACATTTATATCAGTCCCTTGGAAGATGAAGAAAAGATAATTTACTAAATTATCGTTTCGCCGAATTTTACGCCGAATTTTATAATTTGTATTATATACTGATGCTTGTATTACAGATTCTTATAAGTCTAAAAATACTATAGAATTTCGTTCGTTTTCATATACTATCAGGCAATGGCGTAACTAGGGTGCGGCATGCGCAATTTAATAGATAATTTCATTAGCAAATTACAAAATTATTATTAGGATCACAATTCGTAGCAATTATGTATACATCCAGGAGTCATTGTAGTTTTTTTCCACTGCTCTTCAAAGACTAAACATTTTATGCATGGGTAAAGTACAGCAGCAGTCAACAGTTGGTGCAAGTATCAACAGGCAAATGCACACAGGTAAACATTTCTTGAAAAAGCCACTGGACTTCAGAATATCTTATCTATACTTCTAATAAAGTTCAATGTGTGTGTTGGCGCTCTACAGGCCAGACCATTTGACCTACAGCTACCAAATTCGGTACATGCATACCTTGGAGGTCGGGAAGTGCACCTGTGGTCCTTTTTTTTAATTTTTAGTCAGAATTTTAATTATTAATTAAAACTAACTTTCCCGCCAAAAAAATCTTCATTTCACCAACGCCAAATGAATAAGGCTTCAGGTTTTTCCCCGCGCTAATGAGGCCAGGCGTAACATTTTTCGACAGATTATTTCAAACGATTCTGTTTATTTTCTTAATGTTTGATGCATTTAAAATTAAACATTGTTAAGTAATCTATCTTTCAGATTCATTCTGAAATACTTTTGGATTAAAATAAAACAGAATGAAGGAAATTAAAAATTTCTAATCTGCATAGCGTTACCCCAACTAGCGTAGAAAAATTCACGCATTTGCGTTACCATAACGTGTTGAAAATTCACGCATGCGCATTGTGTTCTGATTGTTGACAATTACTTTCAACGGATGCAGACTTAATTTAAATTATTTTTAGATTAGTTGTATGCTTTTGTAATTAAATTGTATTTGTGTTAGTTGTATATTTTTTGTATATGCTTATAGTTTTAAGTACATCGTTTTTTAAGTAGTTTTTTAGCCTGTTTTCGACCAATTATTTTAAGCGATTCTGTTTATTTTCTTAGTGCTTGATGCATATAAAAGTGAACATTGTTAATGAATCGATCTGCTCATGATGAATCTGAGAAAATTTTGTTGACAAATTCTTGAGATATTACATAAATTAAGAAAGATATCCTTTAGTGCCCATAAGATTTAAACGTTCAGTGACTCTGTTTACAGTATCATATTATAAAAAAATGCTTTGTTTCAGTAAAAAATATTATTTTATTAATTGCAGATTAATCATTTCCACTTTAATTCAAAGCATAAATTCTATGGGAGCTAAGAGAAAATTAGATACATATAACGTTATGACTGAAAGCCTTTATAATATTAAGAGTGTATTATATGACCATCAAAATTTGAAGTTTTAAAATATTTTGATTAAGAAGCTATTAAAGTAGGAATTACATAAAATATTAAAATTTTAACGAGCATTAAGATTGGCAAACCGGCGGTCGCCAAAGGCGGCTAGTATATAATAAAAGCAGTATACATAAAACTTTGTAATCAAAAATTGCTAAATTATCGCTAAAATGACGCGAAATATCAAGATTTTAGTCATATTAGCGTCCCATTTTTAAGCAATACTAGGGTTTTTTAGTCATACCAGTGCCCCATTTTAAAGCAATACTTGGACTATTTTAGGATGAAACTCTTAAACAAAGATGACAGCTGAGCTGGCACTCAATTTTCCAAACTGTTGAAACCCGAGAGGAGAATTGACTCTGATGAATTTAGTGTGTACTAGAGTTGCTGCCATAACAATTCTTCGGCGGAATCGGGTGTCAAACATGGAGTTCTTTTGTCCTGAAACCCGAGTACTTACCATCAGGCCACTCAGCGCGCAATCTGTCGCAGTAAACTTTAATAATTTTTGCTCTGAAATATAGTTCTGTAACAACAATTCGGTGAGCTATTTTCAGTTTAATGTAAAGGGCCTGCTATATTGAGTGTACTTAATGATTTGCTAATAAATATTCGTAATTATAAGCAAGAAGGTCTAAAGCTTTTTGATTATGAACACATTTGCAATTCAAAAAGACACTCATTACCACCTACCAAAGTTCACAGAAAAAAAATACGAGCATAGCTAAAAAAACATTCAATATATGAAGAAAAAGAAGGTTTAAATTTTAAGTGAGGAAAATTTCGACTATTATATAAACAGGAAATTCTTTTTTACAGTAAATATAAACTTTAAATGCGTTTTTCTCAAAAAAAAATTTTTTAAGAGATTATGAACCATTAAAATAATATTTCCAATACTATTTAAAATTTTTAAATGAAATTTTCAAGAAATGTTTTATATACTTTTGTCAATTAATTGAACTAAAATTTTTGATATATATTTAATACTTTCTTATTTATAGATTTTTTAAATTAGAAAATAATTGGAAAATTTAGAATAACGTCAGTATTTTAACATATAATGTCTTGTAACAAATAACCTTCATAATATTTTTGTATTTTAATCAACCTCTTAAATTTCAATTCATTTTGAAGATAACTTGCCTGAAGCAAAAAAGAAACAATGATTATTTCCTTAGAATTTTGTGTAGAATGTTACCTGTTTTAGCTGATTTTGATGAAATTTACGTCAAATTAGTCAATTAAAAACATAGGGCATTTAGAAAAATTTGTTTTTTAGATTATTATTTTTTATGTAAAAAGTTGCACGTTTTATGTTACTAAATTAAAAAGTAGCTTTAAAAACTGGCCTCGAATATAAATAGTCACCATAAATATTTTCATTTTAAAATAACGACAAGCATTTCACAACCAGTTCCTTGATTTAGTTGAAAATCAGTTTCTCAATGTTGCTATTAAAATGCGTTTTCTTCGCATTGTTATGGAAAGAATCATGAGTACGTATGTCTTCACTGATACCATAGCAACGTGCCGTCTTACCATAAATAAGCACTCTACGCCATAGCTGATGGATATGCTTTGACCTTAAAAAGGTCACCATCATACTCACACTCTTGAGTAAATATAAAAAAGGAATTTTGATATTTATACTGAGCACAACACTAAATATAGAAAAGTTAAGACTGCATAAAAATTACATTATTAAAGGCGAGGAAACAAATCTGTTAATGTTAGCGATAAGAAAATTATTAGTTTTATTCTATTTTGCTTCATCGCAAAGACATAATAACGGGGGGAATGAGGAGGAGGGGGAGTGTATAGAAACCATAGACGTCATTCTTAGGGAACACCATAGAGATAAAACATCGGTCACTTTTTAAAACCAAATATGATGAAGGAGCGCAAATATGACACCATGTCTTATGTGTCATTTACTTTTGTTGCAGTCACTAATCACAACTGGGAATGATAAAAACCTATTTTTACCTTTGATCCCATTTATGCCCACTACGCCACTATTTTCCCCGTTTCATTTATCATTTTACTTTTAAATTATCTATTCTTAATGGTATACGCATTCATTAAAAAATATCAGCTATAATTCCAAACAGGCCGACCAGCGAAACCCTATTTTTTATATCCACATTCATCTAAAATCAAATGCATTTATCAAAATTATTTCATATTCAGTAAAATGCGGAACATTTACTGAACTTAAATATTACACAGGATGCTATTAAGACATGAGATTAATAATCTCCTATAAATGCAAACATCTTTTATTTTTAACTTTGATTCAATCCACTTTTAATATTTCGTCTAATTTGTTAGAACATTTTATTAAATTTCGGAATAGTTAAAAAATTTTTTTCATAATTAATTTTTGGTTTAAAAAAATCAAAACCTAAACGTAACATTTATGGTTAAAACGGGTTGTCTAAAGATATTTAAACTTTGCTATAGAATCAGTAAGAAAGATGAAGGAAAAAAATGTATTTAAATTTAAAATATATATATACAGTGGCTCAAAAAATTGAGAGTACACCTAAATTTTACTTGATAAATCCGACTTTCAATATAAATAACACATTACCGGGAAGTATAAACATGTTTTTATTTTTACACGTAACAAATGGTTTAATTTAGAGTAAAATGAAAGAAAAATCAACGAAAAACCTCCAAAATGGAAAAATTTCAGAAGCATTTTAAATATAAATACACAGAATTTTGCCTCAAAAAATTGTGAATACACCAATGACATTTTTGCAATATCACGCATAGAAACAAAGTGTCACTATTAAGTTGCATGTCTTTTGGCTTTTAGAATTGCCTCTAAACATCATGGTACCAATTCGACCCATTTTTGGTGGTATCTGAAGATATTTTACCCATTCTTCTTGCACCACTTGTTTTAAATGGGTTTTGTTTCTAATTTTGTGTTTTTGAACGACTGCTTCGAGTGTGGCCCACAGATAGTCAATGGTATTCATGTCGGGGTACTGTGGTGGTGTGTGTACCTACTGTTTACAATGAAAAAGACACCATATTTTGACGTTACATGCATTCTGTTTGGGGTCGTTTCCTACTAAAAAATGAAATTTCCATCAAAACCCAAATTTTTAAGTACTTTCCTTTAGATTGCTGCGAAGAATATCCAAGTAAACCATATCGTTTATAATGCCATCTATAAAAATTAAATTTCCTACCCGGGATGAAGCCATGCCTGAAATCATGATGGAGTCACCATCATGTTTAACTGTAGGATGTAAATTTTTTGGATCCAAAGCAGTATTAGTCTTTCTCCAAACAGTACGATGGCTGTCACTGCCAAAAATGTTGAGTTTTCTTTCATTACTAAATATAGCTTTCTTCCGAAAGTTATTGGTCTTCAATTGATGAGATTTTGAAAACTTCAAATGCTTTTTCTGAATTTGCAAGCACATAAACGGTTTCTCTCTAACAATGCGACTTTTATATCCAGCTTGCCTAATGGTATTTCGCACAGTTTCAGCACTTACACTTCTGCCTATGATTTGAAAAGTTTCTGAAACAAGCTGGATGAACCATATGGTGGCAGCAATTTAAAGGAAAGTGTTAAAAATTTGCGTTAAGATGGAAATTCCATTTTCCAGAAGGACAACGACCCCAAACAGAATGAACGTAACGTCAAAATATGGTGTCTTTTTCATTGTAAACAGCAGTTACACACACCACCATTTAATATTCGTGGGCCATACTCGAAAAAGTGGTTCAAAAACACAAAATTAGAAATAAAACCCATTTAAAACAAGTAGTGCAAGAAGAATGGAGTGAAATATCTTCAGATATCACCAAAAATTGGTTGAATCGGTACCATGACGTTTACAGGCTGAAGGCTATTATAAGAGCCAAAAGACACGCAACTTAACAGTGACACTTTGTTTCTATGCAAAAATTTCATTGGTGTATTCTCAATTTTTTGAGGCAAAATTCTGCGTATGTTTATTTAAAATGCTTCTGAAACTTTTCAATTTAGAAGTTTTTCGTTGATTTTTCTTTATTTTTGCTCTAAATTACACCATTTGTTATAGGTAAAAATAAAAACATGTTTGCTCTTCCCGGTAATGTGTTATTTATATTGAAAGTCGGATTTATCAAGTAAAAGTAAGGTGTACTCTCAATTTTTTGAGCCACTGTATATCTACAAATTGCAGGTTAAGTGCATATTAATTTTAATATATATATATATATATATATATATATATATATATATATATATATATATATATATATAACCAATCTAAAGTAAGAAAAAGTTTGAAAACGAAACTAAAATGAAAACGAAACAAAACAGTTTCGAAATCGCAACTAAAATTTATTATCTATTTAAACTAAAACCAAAAAGGAACTTCATAGTATTTAGAGAGCGCAATTGCAGCTACTTCTAAAACACAGATGAATTTATACAAAAGTATTAGAATCAAGTTAATAGGAAAAACAAAATCAAATAAAAATTAAACCAAAAAAATTATTAAAAAATATTAAAAAAGAATCCGGCCTGAAGACTTTTTCAAGGGTCACCCTCAGGCAGGGATTCAAATAAAGGGATTTTTTCTGTGAGGACATACAGACATTAAGTCTAATAATGATTCCTCGTGACCCGAAAATCCCCCGAAATTATGCTCAAGAGATATACCATTTTAACAGAAAGGAAATACAAAATAACAAATTAGAAAAAAACCACAAAGTAAAAATACAATGAAAACAATAACAATAAAAACAAAAACAGCATTAAAATTAAAATTAAAATTAAAAACAAAAAGGCCAGAACATACCTTCCAACAGTGAATGAAACTTTAAACAATCGATTGTGATTTCCTGTTTTTGAAAGTTAACGGTTAAATTATGTAAACAGAGGTAGGCACCCAGCGCCATCTATTGAGTGATCCAATATGCAAGTAAATTTCTATTTTTATTTAAGCCAAAAGATTAATCCCAAACCATACCTTGTTTAATTAAAAAATTGACATTACAGTAATTTCTAGGAAAATCATTTTTAATTAAATTTTTAAGGAGGATATTTGATGCTTCAATATAAGAATTTTTATTATTGCAAACCCTTTTGATCCTGTTAACTTGTGAGAAAATTAGATTTTTGAAAATTTTAGAGTTTAGATTGGAATGGTAGTTACATAGTTTTGTTATTTTAGTAACTATGTAGGAAACTATGTATGTTTGTTAGTTTTGTTATTTTTAAATAACAAAACTATGTAACTACCATTCCAATCTAAACTCTAAAATTTTCAAAAATCTAATTTTCTCACAAGTTAACAGGATCAAAAGGGTTTGCAATAATAAAAATTCTTATATTGAAGCATCAAATATCCTCCTTAAAAATTTAATTAAAAATGATTTTCCTAGAAATTACTGTAATGTCAATTTTTTAATTAAACAAGGTATGGTTTGGGATTAATCTTTTGGCTTAAATAAAAATAGAAATTTACTTGCATATTGGATCACTCAATAGATGGCGCTGGGTGCCTACCTCTGTTTACATAATTTAACCGTTAACTTTCAAAAACAGGAAATCACAATCGATTGTTTAAAGTTTCATTCACTGTTGGAAGGTATGTTCTGGCCTTTTTGTTTTTAATTTTAATTTTAATTTTAATGCTGTTTTTGTTTTTATTGTTATTGTTTTCATTGTATTTTTACTTTGTGGTTTTTTTCTAATTTGTTATTTTGTATTTCCTTTCTGTTAAAATGGTATATCTCTTGAGCATAATTTCGGGGGATTTTCGGGTCACGAGGAATCATTATTAGACTTAATGTCTGTATGTCCTCACAGAAAAAATCCCTTTATTTGAATCCCTGCCTGAGGGTGACCCTTGAAAAAGTCTTCAGGCCGGATTCTTTTTTAATATTTTTTAATAATTTTTTTGGTTTAATTTTTATTTGATTTTGTTTTTCCTATTAACTTGATTCTAATACTTTTGTATATATATATATACACACACAAACTGCAGGTTAAATTTACCTTATTCATCAGTATAAACGCGATACTTAATTGCCTATGAATATTCTCTGAGTTAATAAAATTATCTCGTTCGCTTAATGAATATTAATTTAATTATCTTCAAGATGACATACGCCAAATACCCACAAGGCAGATGGATTCCTGATTTTTCAAACCAGAAGCGGAAACTTGATAATCTATACTTTAATTTGCTCTGTTAATGATTGTCATAAATTCTATGCAAAATATTTTTAGAACTAAAAATAAGGTAGAAAAAAAATGAAGCAACAGTTTGCAGTCTCTATAAAAATGTTAAAAGTATTTGACACTTAAAAGGTCAGAAAAGATAAAAACGCAAGAAAAATATTTTATTATAATTATTGTTGCTTTAATCATTTAGCTTAGAATTTTATATAAGATGCTAAAAACAGATCTTGATAATTTTCTTGAAGCCTGTATTTTCATTTAGTTTATTAGATAATCTTAAAATTTTGTGAATACACGAGGACTATTTCTATCTAAAACTTGTAAATTTAACACATAATCAGATGACATGGATGAAAACTCCCTTTTTCAAACTATTATGACACATCATCTAAAAAAAAGAGCTTGATTCATTGAGAAACTTAAACATGTGTCCAGATATAAGACAGAATGTAGATGGATCAGTGATTTTTCCAAGTCAGAAAGCGAAATTTGACCTGTTAACTACAATACCATTCAACTTGCGAATTTCTTTTGCTTTGTTTATTATTGCCACAAGTCCTATGCACAGCACTTTTTTAGCACCAAAAATAGGATAGCAATTTGCAATCTAAAGCATATAATAGAGCATGCTACGAAATGTAATACTATTTTTGCACATAATGCTGTTTTACAGCATTAAATGTTTTCAATTACATTATTTTGAAACTTAAACAGGTTTGCCCAGTTTATTTTAAAAATCTTTGCAAAATTGTAAATATTTCATTTGGTAGAATTCTTATGCATATTCTAATCCTTCATTATCTTGTTAAAAATATACCCAATTTAATTCTAATTAACATAAATAATTAACATATATAATTTGAAACATATTTACACATTTATATCCAAGAAAATATAAATGTTAATTTTATTTAACTGACAAAATTATATATTATTCTAAATCAAAATAATTAATAGAAAGGGGCTACAGTAATTTATAAATGTCTAATATTGAATAATGATAACATATGCAAAGTAATCTATATCTATATACTTATAATAAAGCTCAATGTGTGTTGGCGCTCTACAGGCCAGACCGTTTGACCTACAGCTACCAAATTTGGTACATGTATACCTTGGAGGTCGGGAAGGTGCACCTGGGGTTCCTTTTTTCGAATTTTTAATTAGAATTTTAATTATTAATTAAAAACTAACTTTCCCGCCAAAAAAATCTTCCATTTTTCCCACCGCCAACTTTTCCGCCAAAAAAATCTTCCATTTTTCCCACCGCCAACTTTTCCGCCAAAAAAATCTTCCATTTTCTCCACCGCCAAAAGACTAAGGCTTCCGTTTTATTTTCTCCCAACAGTAATGAGGCTAGGGTTAATATTTTTCAGCGGATTATTTCAAACGATTCTGTTTATTTTCTTAATGTTTGATGCATTTAAAATTAAACATTTTTAATTAATCCATGTTTCAGATTCATTCTGAAGTACTTTTGAATTAAAATAACACAGAATAAAGGAAATTAAAAATGTAAAATCTGCATAGCGTTACCCCAACTGGCGTAGAAAAATTCACGCATTTGTGTTAACGTAACTGGCGAAGAAAATTCACGCATGCGCACTGTGTTCTGATTGTTGCCATGACAACCGTTATGAACGGACGATTTAAATTATTTTTAGGTTAGTTGCATGCTTTTGTAAGTAAATTGTATTTATGTTAGTTAAATATTTTTTGTATATGCTTATAGTTTTAAGTACATCGTTTTTTAAGTGATTTTTTAAACCTGTTTTCAATGATTTAAATTATTTTTAGGTTAGTTGCATGCTTTTTTTTAATTAAATTGTATTTATGTTAGTTATATATATTTTTTGTATATGCTTATAGTTTTAAGTACATCGTTTTTTAAGTGATTTTTTAAACCTGTTTTCAATGATTTAAATTATTTTTAGGTTAGTTGCATGCTTTTTTTTAATTAAATTGTATTTATGTTAGTTATATATATTTTTTGTATATGCTTATAGTTTTAAGTACATCGTTTTTTAAGTAGTTTTTTTAAACCTGTTTTAGACCGATTATTTTAAACGATTCATTTTATTTTCTTAGTGTTTGATGCATTTAAAATGAAACATTGTTAATGAATCGATCTGTTCATGATGAATCTGAGAAAATTTTGTTGACAAATTCTTGAGATATTACATAAATTAAGAAAGATATTCTTTAGTTCCCATAAAGTTTAAACGCTCAGTGACTCTATTATCAGTAATAATATTATTAAAAAAAATGCTTTGTTTCAGTAAAAAAATATTATTATATTAATTGCAGATTAATCATTTACACTTTAATTTAAAGCATACATTCTACGAGGGGTTACAGAAAATGAGAGAGATACATATCACGTTATGACTAAAGGCCTTTATAATATTATGAGTGAATTATATGACTATCAAAATTTGAAGTTTTAAAATATTTTGCTGAAGAATCTATTAAAGTTGGAATTGCATAAAATATTTAATTATTAAAATTTTAACGAACATTAAGATTGGCGAACCGGCTGGTCGCCAAAGGCGGCTAGTACTTAATAAAATAAAATAACCGTATCTAAAAATTCATTAAAAGTTTTCTGTTTAGTTAATGTTCATGAAAGTGAACGATATATAATTATACAAAAAGAATTGATATGTTAAGACACTGTCAATGCAAGAAAAAATATGAGAAAAAAAAATGTATATTTATTCTTATAAACTCCTTTCAGTTCAGAAAGAAAAAAAAACAACATTTATTGACAGAGATATCCTGAAGAACATTAGAACTTCCATCGCCTTCAAGCAAGGAATGTTTCATAAAATAATATTCCATAAATTCTTCCTTTTCTTCACTTCAACATTTAAGATAGAAGGTACCTGGTTTGGTTCTTTCGGTGTATTTCACACTCATGTGCCAACGCATTCTTAACAATGAAAGCATTTAACTTTCAAAGGATTGTGCCTAGTTGACATTATGCTAAATGAACAAATGTATGCTATTATAATGGCTGCTAGATTAAAAAAAAACAACGCAGAAACTAAATTCAAACAGTTTTATTAAAAAAAAATTTTCAAAGCTGCAAAATATTTAATAAAAAAAATATTTGATATATATTTTTTTAAAAATGCTTAGACATTATATTCTCTATGTACTTATTTAAATGAGTATATTTAGAACTTAAAACCAAAAGCCAACAAATAAAGTAAAATAAAACCAAAATGCCAAATGCAAACCAAATTATTCAAAAACAATTAGACCTTGAATTTGAACTGCCCTATCTTTATTTTTAAGCATGTGTTCTCCAAAAAGTTATTACAAGATAATATTCCCCTCCCCCCAAATTGGTTTATCCAACTGCATGCATTGTTTTTTAAAAATTTATTCTGTATAAATATTCTATGAATAAATATTTTAATCATCATTTTATTAAAACTCCTTTGTCAAAAGTCTATTAAAAATTTAGAGACACTTGGAATTATACAGTTTTTGTTGTTAAGAGTAATTCAGAGAAAAATTGAAGGAAAAAAAAATGCATTCCCAGTTTACATAGTTATAATACTGAAGGTAGAATCTCAAATATCTAAGTACTAATTTATTTAACGAGTTTAAAGCATACTTAGATAAGATCTTTTCATGTAGATAAAAAGCTACAATGCCCCATTGTATTTATTTCTTATCGCCTATTAAGTGATATTTCCTAATTGTAGTTTAATAAATTAGAGTGAAAAAACAGTTATTTTATTGTTAAATAAGGCTAATTCAGAATTATAAATTTACTTACTTCAATGATTTATAGCAAATTGATATAATTTGGATATCATAAAGCAACTCTCCTTAGCATGCATATAGTAAGAATGTCATTAATTATAGTCTGTGTTTATTAATTTTAACCATTAATCAGATTTTAGTTAGAGAATATTAAAATAAAATACGTATAATTCCAATGACAGGTAATTGAAATTGTGAATGAAAATAAAAGCCCAATTTTTCATAAATCATGATGATATCTTAGCCAAAAAATAAAGAGCAGTAGAGCAAAAAATATATATATGAAAAAAAAAATCAGCATTTTATTCTCTTAATGCCAAGTTGTTATTCTGTCAAACATAGTACAAATTATCAGCTGAATGAACAACATTTGATTCAGATATCTAAAAATCTGCGGGCTTAACGTAGTCGTAACGCGGGCATCCATCGTATTGAATTCTTAGTCGGCTGTGGAAAAATTATCGGCAAAATGCAATATCTTGTTACTTGTTATACTGTCGACGAGTTTGCCAAATGTTATCATTTTGCAGACTTAAGCCGTTACTTAGATATTTTGATTGTTCAAAATATATTAAATTTAATATCATTTTCAATTATCATATTTCTTAAAGCCCAATTCTCCACAACTATTTCAAAATGGTGAAGATGTTTGATGATGAGATAATCAATTTCTTGCCCATGGGCAAGTTTCTCTTGATAGGGGGTGTTTACTCTCCTAGTCACCCTACTAATGCAGTCTCTGATATTAATCCCTCCAGAAATAAGACATTCGCCATATTCTTGCTTCAAGGCAGGGAATTAATTGTTAAAAAAAGTCCACAAATCTATTTGAGTATTCTCTTTAATTTAAAAATACTATTTTTAAATACATTTAAAAAATGCAGTACTATACATAAATGTAGTCAAAAACAGTTAATATTGCATAGTTTTGGCAAGTATAAAAACAATTTTAACTGTAATAGACACAAAACTAATATATTGAGAAACAAATTAAGCAATATGACTTTGAAATACATGTTAATTAAATCAAAAATTATAAAAGTACAAATGAAACAGTTGTTTACAAATACAACAGTTACATGAAAAAACAAAGCCAAATCTGTCAAATTTATATGACATTGCATGACTTTTTTCAACAAACTTGCCTAAAACATATCATGGCTTCAATGTGCATTCATCCTATAACATTCAAAAAATGTACTTTCTGTTCAATCACAGACACAATATATAAACACAGATAAATGCTTTATAAATGTAAAATGAAATGCTGGAAGATACAGCACAAATTTTCTGTGCTACAAGTGAAAAAAATGACTAGGAATGTTTGATAATATAACATTCTACGTAAATTACAAACTACAAGTTTAATAAGGTATATGAAAATAATTTTTCATTACAACATTTGATCACATGCAACAAATACTGAATTTAAAAATGTAATAACAAGTGTAGGTGACTAGAAAATATCTATAATTTTATTTAGCCAATAATCAATTAGCGCATACTGGCCATGCAGAGTAAAGGATTATACTAAATTGTACTCAAATTTTAAAACTAATTCCGTTTTATGTAAAAAAATACTGACTAAAATACCTATAGTCAATCTCACATTCCCTAATTGTTTAATAGCAAATTTTATACATATTAAGCTCCATGGCTAAAATTAGAAATTGATAAATGAAGAAAATGAAATAAATCTTTGCAAAAATTATAAATAAATCTTCTGTTGGACTTTATAAATTCCTAGAAAATCGAATGTATAAATGGGAAATTGAAAATCCATTAAAAAATTATAAATTATACATGAGTAAGTATATCTGTTATGAATTTTCATCTTTGGAATAAGGAAGTTTTTATTATTTAGTTGTGGACAGTGACTGGGAAGTATTTGTATTTGCCCAAATTATATACATTTCTTTTGAAAATTTTAAATGATGTGTTAATCATTATTAGACAAATAATATATTATGAAGAATAAAGAGGAGGGAGCTTTGTGATGTAGAAAATGAATCAAAGGAGGATATTGGAGCCAAAAGAGTAAGCCTATAAGAATAACTTAGCAAGAGTAAAGGGAATTGAATATTTAATATAATTTTTTTTACCTCCAATATCATCATTAGTGATTTAAATGTAAATGGCATGAGGTGTACATTATTTTTTTTCAGCTCCTTATCATATTTGACTTTAAAAAATAACAAATGCATTACTGTTTAATCTTGATGACCCTCTTAAGACTAGTATCCTGGGTTTCTATACCCCATTTTGACTCTGATTTCTGAGCTACTTATTTAAGGAATACTTTTAAAATAAAACATCTCCACATGGAAATTGACAAATATGTAAAAACATACCATAACATGTGTATTATTGGAATCCTATAGTAGAACATTCATTTCAAACTTCAATTTTATAGACAATCTGTTCATCTGGAATGACAGTCTGCATCAATATTGATGCCATCCAAGTTTAGTTTTAAAATTAAAAAAGTATTTTATAAGAAATATGTTTTTTGAGCAGAGTTTTGTACCCTTAAGGCATTTATACTGAGCCATTGTCTGACACGTATTCATAATCACTTATTTAGATCCTGTGATCAGATATATTGCTTAGTCCAATTTCAGACATAATTATATATTTTAGACTTAAATTTTTAGATACCTTACAATATGAATTTAATTCCACTTCATAAATCTTAACATTCTGCAGCAAGTTGAATGCAAATGTAATATGCAATACAAGTGATGCATGAAAGTAAAAAACATTAAACACATTCTTGGACTTATTTTTAAATTGATAACCATCAAAGCAATGAAAAGCAGATTAGATATAAAATAAAAACATCTGGATTAATAGTAAATTGATTCCTTATTTTACACTTGCTTGCATAGTATAAGCACATACAGTAACATCAAACTGCAACCATAACTATTCCTATTTACACATTGCATGCAAATTACCATGCATGATGGTTTTCTATAAAGCTGCACTAGCACAAAAGTGCAAGCTGGTGATAGGCATATTGTAATAAATATTACAATTCAGTTGTATTAAATATCTTATGAGTTTTAATCTGACATAAAATGTGCTTCATAGTTTTATGATGCTATTTTCTTTTTCTTCTTTTTCTTTGTCAAAAGAAAAAAGTGTCACAATGAAATTTTAAAATAAAAAAAGAGAAGTAATTGTTAAAATATGATTAATATTTTTCTACATATTTTAACAAGATATAACTATGCACAACAAAACAAGAAGCACCATAATTCGTATTTAAAATTAACAATAGAAAAGCTAAATAACCTTTTGATATTTGAAAGGGAATATAAATGTATCAAATGAGCAAAATGCACATATACGAAAATTTTCAACACTTAAAATGTACTTTTGTATTAAAAATTTCTCATTTTTTTTTTTTTTTTTACCACTCTCAGATTTGAGTTTGTTTAATTTTTAGTTTAGTTATATTAACGTCCCATTTTAAAACACTAGGTCTATTTTGGGACGGACCTCATAATTTTGAACTGCGATCAGATGACAAGGACGACATCTGAGCTGGCACCTCCTCTCCAAACTTCCAGACCACACCAGTGGGTGGACATTTGGCCCCGATGGATTTAGCAGGCCCCAGATCACTTACACAATGGTTCTTTGGTGAAATCAGGTCTCAAATCTAAAATCCTCCAATTCTGAAGCCGAGACCTTACCACCAGGTCACCACAACCCTATCTCAGATTTGAGGACAACATATATGGACTTTAAATTATTACACCCTCATTTCAATCTTTTCAAAAATTTTATGATTGTTATAATATTTAAAGTAAGTGTATTTATTGTACAATTTCATTAATTTTTTCAGACTATTAATTTGAGATTGGGTGAGAAAAGATTATTAAAAAAAAAACAATGAAAATATGATAAAAGTTTTAACAAATTTCAACTAAAAAAAAAACCTTTTTTGTTGCTTTTGATGTACATAAGAAAGTGCACAAATAAATTCCAATGTACATTTAGTACAAGAATTTATCTACTGCTTTACATACTGGAAATTAAACTGAATCTACTTCTTTGTTTTCATGGATCCAACTCGCCGTCTTGTTGGAAATGGATTCACAGCAGCAGGTTTATCAGTGGAAGTATCAACATGAGCAGGACAAGTAAATGATAAACTACAGTTACAATTATTCCCCACAATTTCAGAAGAGGAACATGTGGAAATGGCACTCAAGTTTCTAGGTTTACAAGCTACAATTTTATTATCACAGCATTTAGCCAAAGGACCATTGGTGTCATTTAGACTGAAAACATTTTCTGGCACTGTTTCAACTTGAAAAGGTATGGGATGAGAAGTTTCCAGATATTCTTTGTCTTTCTCATCATCACTATCATTGTTCCTCATTGTTTTGGCATTGCCTTCTTGAAAACTTTTAGAGGTGGTATTCTTTTCTGCAAACACAAATTGTGGTTGGTGGGATTTTTTCCTGGTAAGAGGCTGTTTACCCATCAGGAGATGATTGACAGCAAGAGAATTGCGACGACGATTTTGAAAATGATTTTGGAAGGCACCTTCAGAATAAAATAAAAAGATAAATTTAATTATAATTACCCAACTCCTCAGAATTCTCAGAGATTAATTTTTACTTTTATAATACGAAGAATTAATTCACATATTAGAAAAAATTAAGCAGAAGTTAAGATGTAAAATATACAAAATATTGGGTGCATGAATTTTCTTTTATAACATTACAATTTGCACTTACCAAAGAACATTTTAACATATTTCAGTGATTAATAAAATATGCTTATTCTTTGTAGTTTAAAATATATATTTCAGAATATTCTTAAGAGATATATTAAAACATTAAATAAATCTTGAAGAATCTTAAAAGTTGTAAAGAAAAATGAAATTGATAGGAATTAAATCATTTCTAGGGTCAGATTTGTATATTTAAATTATGCCAGTAAAACTTACCAGTAAGAATTACATGAGCTTGCTTTTGCCTTTCCCTGAGTTTCATATATTGCTTTTTTAAAGAAGAAATATCTAAAGTCATTCTCTCAGTATTGAAATTGGTGAATGACAAAGGAAAATTATTTTCTGAAGAGCTGTATGCTCCAGGTCCAATATTTCCCATTGCAACTGCTGAACCAACTAAACCTGGATGGAAAAAT
Organism: Argiope bruennichi; assembly: GCF_947563725.1. Classification (NCBI taxonomy): domain Eukaryota; kingdom Metazoa; phylum Arthropoda; class Arachnida; order Araneae; family Araneidae; genus Argiope; species Argiope bruennichi. Next base: position 72,744,349 of record NC_079153.1, on the reverse strand, counting down.
AGCATCCAGAATTTAAAGAAAATAAATCAAAAAATAAAATTTATAGAATTAGTTACCTAAAATAAAATACTTTTATAAAAACATTCTTTTTAAATACAAAGGATTTATTAAAAAAATTTCTATATTTTGAAACTTATCGAAAGCCTCTTTAATTTACTAAAATACTACAATCATATTTATTATGTTTCATTTAGGATATATTCTTATGCAACTGCATTCTACTATTTTCTACAAATGAACTTAACTTCCATGCAAAAGAATGTGTTAATTTTATTCTACATTTTTTATTAAAACACAAATAATATAACAATCTTTGAATGATACAAACATGTGCAAAGGTTTCAAATATAATTATTACGTCACCTGATTATTGATGTTTATAAAATAAAATTATGCACTTTTCTTCATTTGTTCACATGTGTTCCACCAAAAATACTTTTCATTAGAAACTAAATCAGTATCTTATTTTTGTAATCTTAAGCAATAGAAATGAATTTCTTTTTTTTTTAAAAAAATATTAGTTTTACACAATTTTAAAATTTTAATCTTTATCTAAGTAGTTTTTCCCAAAGTATAATGACAAAAGAAAAATAAAGTTTATGAAACAGTCAAAACAAATTTTATTACTGTGAAAAAAACATATTTACCCCTATATAATTCACACAAGACATTTAAACATAATTCTATAATTGTTTAAACCATTTGTTAGAAGTTTTTAGAATTTTAAATGTATCTCGTAGTAGAATGAAAATTAATCAAAAGCATAAAAAAAAAATACCTTTCTTCCTATACCACTGTAATTCATTAGAAAAGTACCACTTGGCTGTATTAAGATCTTCATCTTCATCATCTGGTTCTCCAGAGAAAATCTGTGATTCTGCATCAGAAGACCAAGAGGAAGTAAAAGGCTGTATGTTGTAGGTATAGCTGTCTCTCAACTCTTGCAGTTGAGGAAAAGGAAAAGGAGCCAAGGTGCACACAGTCTGTAAGTAGCATTACGTCATCTGTTATCTCTTTCATTATAGGGAAGTATAAAATGGATTGTTATCATGAACTATACTATCCTTTGAATGAGATATATCTTAAAGAATGAAACATTAAAAAATGTTTTTATTCATTCATATTTTATTTCCTAATTAATGCACCAAACTGAACTAATCTTATAATCAAATCCTCAACAAGTCATGCCATTCATATCCTGGTTACCAATAGTTTATTGCCTTTGTTTTGATTAAGAATTTCCACATGACAACTGAAAATTGATCTTTTTTTATTCCTTTCAAAATAAAACAATTAATTAATAAAATGACAACACTGAACACCAGAAGAAAAGGAAGCAACAATTTAAAAGATTATCTAAATCAGTAGTAATTGCAAGATTATTGCAAAAATCCTGGAAACTAGCACAATGTAAAAATCTCACAAAATTTCAAATAATCCATAATGTTTATGCAGTACAAATGCAAAAATATGTATCTTAAAAACAATTGGATTTTCACTAATTTAATTATACAGAGTAAATCATCATTTATATGCTTTTGTATGGTATATAAATGAAAAATGTACTATCGAAATTTTGATAAACATTTTTAATTATTACAAATTAAATGTCATTAGCATTTAATATAATTAAAAGTAATTATTTAAAAGTTTTAAAAGATAGTAGCAGTAAATTAATTGATAATATTGAAAAACAAATAAATCTTAAAAATCTTAAAATTAAGCATTTATCAAAGTAAGAAAAATAATTTTTTATTGCATATATTGTGTACTGTAGATATATTTTTTATTTAATACAATTTATTTGAGGAAAAGTGGTATAAAATTAGGAGAGAAAAAAACCTTCAAATATTATTTTATAAGCTGATTGTCTGTGATTATTAATGGATCAAATTAGGTTCATTGAATATTGTTCCACTCATTTTTTCACAAAACAAAACAAATTTGAATATTTTCAATCCAGTCCACTGAATTTTTAAATAAAGATCACACAGCTTTTTTATATTCCTCTTCATTGTCATCTAAATTAACACTGACAATTTGCTTTCTATTAATTAAGTCTGAAATTTCGTTATCGATATCAAAATTTAAATATTCTTTGAAAAGTTTTTTTCTTTAAAGATAAATAACACTCTAGACAAAAAATCTGTGAATTTTTAAAAAAGGAGAAAAATACATATAATTGAAAATCTCTGACCTTTGTCTGGTATTAATGAAGTTTCTTTCACTAAAATGATTGATTATGAATGAATTAGAAATGAGATAAAATGAGACATAAATGAGAAATGCATAAATGGTGTTTCACAGTATTTGATAGATATAACATCTTATACAATAATTATATATAAGGGCATATTTGTTTTAAGAAATTGAAACAAATACTATAGATGTCTGAAAAAAAATTCCAGAGATTCTAGAGAAAGCAAAGGATCTGAAACTTCTGATAAATATGCATACAATCACTTGTAATAAATTAAAACACACACACACACACACACACACACACACACACACACACACACACACACAAAATGCTATAAAATAAATCTAGAAAAACTGAAATTAATGAAGAGAAAAAAATGCAATGAATAATGTTGATTTATTTTCTAATTGATTGAAATGTAAAGATACTTTTCTGAAGTAAAAACACAGCAGTTTGATACAGTTCATATAATCTTAATTTGGAAGTTGGATAATTAACTGAAATATATCAGTATGTCTTTCCAAATATAGTTTTCACTTCTTGAGAATTTTAACAGCATGGTATTTGTGCTACTGATGGTGGTTTAAATTGCCACTTTTCCAGTTATCAATCTACATTCATAAATCAAACAGATTGTTACAATTCTACTTCTGAGATAATAAAAGCTACTATCCATAGGAAGCACAATATACACAGATATCTATATTGGTCTACTTTTTCAACAATTCATTTGCTTTTACCATGTGAAGTAACAGCTACTATGCTCTCTACCATTAAAACAACTAAAAAAAAAATGTTTCATTGAATTAGATCAGTCTAAATCAACACAGAACAAATTTATAATGGACAAGTCATAGAAAAGTGGACAATGTAACAATTGCTCAATCCATGATTACACAGATGTATATCACTGTATGCTGAGACTAACTGGAACCTTTATTATACTAGTAATTTGCTGAACTACAATCATTTGATCAATATATATTATATACCATTTGTTCTTTGGCATTAATGAGATAACAATGACACACACACATGATGATTAATTATTTAAATAATCTCAAATTACATTTCATTCACTGGAAAATATAAGAAATATATAATATTTCTAACAAAATTCAGGAGATCAATGCCATTATAAGTTATCTTAATAAAATATATTAAGTTTGCTTGCTTTTCAAAATGATATATGTGCATTATATATTGCGTAATCACATGTGGATCCCAATGAAATATACACATTGCAGGACTGCGTTTTCTAGATTAACTGTGGTAATAATCCAGAAAAAATAAATCAATCCATAAAAGATAATAACAAAAAAATTTACTCATTGCAAAATTATTATTTTAAAACATCTAAAGTCAGAAATCAAGTTATGAGAGTTTTTGCTAGTTAATTCCAGAATATAACACAATATCATAAAATTAATTTTCTATGGAATGAATATCATTGTACTATTCAAAAGAGAACATTCTGAATGCGATTCATACAAATACCAACAAAAATAAGACAATAATTGCTGCTAACTTCAGAAAGTAAGTTTTTCTTTTTTATATAGACATTTCCATAAACATTTTTTAATAAGGGGGGGGGGGAAGAGCACAATATTAAACAGATTAACATATTAAATACAAAAATATAAGATGGAAAGAGAATACCTTCACAAACATATTAGCATCCATCAATCCAAATTCAAGAATTTCTCTAGTCAAAACACCCATAATGCAATAAAACTCATCTGCACTTTCAACAGCCATAATTCGACTAAATATGAAATGGGGAAAAATTTAACATATGATATAAATTGTAAAATAATAATAAAGTATCTAATATACAATATTAATAAACCAATATTGACAAAAATAAATCACAGAAAAGGAATAATTTAACTTTCTTTCAAAATGCAAAAATTCCAAGAAAACAAATAAGAGATTATTAGAAGTTTTTTATAAATATATTAGAAACATTTCAAAAATATCCAAGGGAAAATGCTGCTTCATGCCAAATAAGGTATTAATTTTTCCTTTTCAGAAGCAAAATGTAAAATTTTGTAATTTAAGACTACAATACTTTTATGATAGTATGAAAATTAACTATATTTTAATTCAAATATTATAAAAAATAGGAGAAAATCAAAATCATAGATATGAATATAGCATATGTATGATAACTCCTTAAAATAAATTCATATCTATTATTTTAAAGTAACAGGGATGATTATTAATTATTAATTTAAAATGCATTGCAATTATATATACATAAAAAAACTTTAACTAAATCAGGAGAAACTCACTCAGCTAATCCATCCCATATTGCAAGAGCAGTTCTCAATAAAACTTCATTCCCTTCTAGAAAAATCAGGTCCCATACTCGCAAGACTGTGTCTTTTGGTAAACAATTTGTAAAAAGGGTTAGGAACCATTGCATAGTGAAAACATTAGTTAAAGGAGGTTCATAAATATGACCTATGTGGAGAAAAAAATATGATGTTAAATTAATGGTATTAATCAGAGAAGTTTTTAAAAAATCCTATTATCTTATAACGGTTTAGTTTTTTAAAATACTTTTTATACAAAGCAATTGTTAGCCTAATGAAAACACTATTGACCAAATAAAAAAATTCTTTAGAGGAAACATGCTGATTTACTAGCAAAGCAAAGTTTTCCATTCGATACTTAAACAAGTTGTAGCTTCATTTGTGCTGATAATAAAGTATGTTCTAATAATGGAAGTAGAACTGCAATTGTTAAATATCATGGGAGCATCTGTTTTTAAAAGAAATGTAATACATTAACTTAAAAAAAAATTACTGTTTGACATAAAAGAATAAAATTAATTTAAAAATATCCCTCTCTTAAAAACAAAATTTTATAGCTTGAATATATACGTACATATATAACATTTTTTTTTTAATTTAAAGAGAAGCAGGTGTGAAGATCTTTAATAATATTTTTTATTCTTCATGATGTTACTGAAACAGTTCAATTATTATCCAATATTATGATTTTTTTTTTGTAAGAGCCGTGACTATATAGCTTTAGAAAGGAATATGCTGATATGACTTTTGACGTGTGTTAAGATTTCTCTGAGAAAATAACTGCCTGTGCAACTTGAAAGTTAGTGTGAAGTCAAATGAAACTCAAATGATTGGTAAATAATTACTTAAAATGCAGATAAATTGATATTTATGTATAACATAATTTTGCAGATGAGGGTGGCCAAAAAGAAGACAAATTGGGAATTTAATTTCAATTTATTTTTCCAGGGAAGGGCATGGTTTGTACAAATGTGTGTGTGGGGGGGGGATGATAAAAATGCATCTATTTATATCAAGACAAAAGAGAAAAGTCTGAGAACTTCTTCCTTTAAGTATCTTTGAAAGAAATAATAGGGATGTTAAGGATTTTTTTTTCACTTATAGCACTAAGTGTCAGCAATTTTTTAGAACATGTGTTAGAAATAATTAAATAAGAAGGAAAAAAAAAAGATTTGGATAAGGAAATAAGAGAAAATTTTAGAATTATTGGATTAATTCATAAAGAAAATAGGAAATCAATTAGGATATAAATAAAAAAAATATCATTAAATACATACCTGAATAATATTTAAAAGAGAAAGAATATGCAAAACAAGAAGAAAATAAATTAAAGTTCATTTTAAAAATTAAAAATATTACAAAGTTTGCAGTTTAAGCCACATCAAGTGTTTGCATACAAAAATACCAAGAAACCTTTAAATTTGCTTACGTTTGTCAACTTCAGAAATTAATGAAGCTATTAAATCCTTCAAATTTTATTTGGAAATTCTATAATGAAAGCTGTAGATTATTTCTCTTGATTAATATATAAAAAAACAAGCTATAATGTAATATCAAATGCTTTTCAATAAATAAAAAATTATGTAATCTATAAGATTCAAATGATTGATTATTCTACAATATTCTTAGATATGAAATTGGCATTTCAAAAAGAATAGTAATCAACTCGAATGCAAGAAATTATATATTCTTATAGTCTAATATCTTTTACTACTTCAATTCAATATTTAAAAAAAAAATGAGTCACTGTTTTATGGTCTAACTCAACCAACAGAAATAAGCATGCAAGATTCTGTTCACAGACTAGCATACATAATTTATAGATTGTCACAACGAAACAGCAAAAAACATTTATACCAAAAGAACAAATAATGCAAATTTACAGTAGCCAAAGGATTTCTTATTTCAAAAGTTAAATATTCAAAACAGGGCATTTTGTAGATTTTCCCCCTTTATATCATTATTTAAAATATATTTCAAATACAATATATGGAGATTTAAACACAGAAATGCAATTCAGCTTATTAAGATATAGAACTCGTTGAAGAGAAATGACCTGTATTTTTACATTAATGATTTAATTATAAGATGAATAGAGAAACAACTGATATTAATTAATTAGTGATCTGGTCAATATATCACAAAAGCACAAAGTTCAAGTTATTTCTGTTTCCTCCTTGCCTTTCTCTCCTCGCAAAAGAAGAAAGAAATCAGATTCTATAAGAAAAAAAGTGCTTATATATGGAATAACAGTAGCAGCAGTAACTCATTAAATGAGTCTAAAATCATAGATTATTAGACAGAAAAAAATTAGAAATATGAGTTTTCAATAATGAAAACAAGTCCAGCTACATCTATATACTAGAAATCTAGAATACAAAAGCCATTTATTAATTAGAGCTATATTACAAGAGAAACTGTTCCATTATGGTTCAGAAGCAAGAACAGGATACTGTCATTTTATTTTTAATGTCATTTTATGGATATTACTTTCAGCTGTGGTTCAATATAAAGCTCATTAAATCACAGTTAGTGAAAAAAAAAGATTCAAGATATTCGAAAAACACTTCATTTTGTATAATATATAAGCAATTCCAACTGTTATTATCAAAAATTTAAACTTTACTGCCTCCAGATTAAAAAAATGTTTTGCTAAACCGCAATACTGTACAAAAGTCCAATTCTTTAACAGAATATGTTTAAAATAGGTTGCCTTTACCAATGCTTGTATGTAAAACAAGTAAATATATAAAACATATATAATACAATAAAACGTATAAAAATATTTATATACAATAAAATATATAAAAAATAAAGCAACTATTTTTAGGGATGCAATTAACCCCCCCCCCCAAAAAAAAAGAGGTGACAAGACACTTTGCATGAAGGGGGAAAAAAAAAAAGAAAGAAAAGAAAAAAGTATGAATTCAATAATCAATGTATAGAAAAATTACCAAAACTACAGAACCAATTGGTTTTCATATTCATTTCAAAATATTTATAAAAGCAAGAAATCACTGCCAAATGATTTTCTAAAAAAAGACTTTAAGAAGTATATTGTACAGGACAAATTTAAACGTATTTTGCTTGAACTTGACTGCTTATCCCAAACATTATTATTATTTTTATGAACTTCTGTTTTGTAGTTACTTGTTGTTGAATGCTTTTACCGATATTCCTGTCTACTTTATATTTAAACAGTCTTTCTTTTTATATAATTGATCAGCAGACTTTTTTTTTTTTTGAAAACATATGTTCATACTTCATAGTCTGAATGGTACAAATAACTCTACATTTGGTCTATTTATTTCAAAAGTGACCACCGAGTTTATGATACTAAAACTTGATTCAATTTTTGGCCCATGAAAGCAGATGAGCATGGCACATGTCCTTTTTTTGATACTAATGAAAATTATTTAGAATTTTTAATTTCCATCTACCAGTTATTCAGTGTCTCCAAAGCATGAGCACTTCTTTCTGCAACATTAATGGCATTAGTCACCAAATCAGGAATCCCTTTTATTATTGTCAAAGAGAATGTTTCTGACAAATAAAATCAATTGCTATTAAAGATTGTAACAGCAAATTATCCAAGAGCATCTTCCGTAATGTTTGTGAATATTCAAAAAATGCTTTCAATAAATTTTTTAGAATTTCTTTATTAAATCCAATTTTGACTTTGGAGCTGAAATGGAAAGTGTTTTAACACCATACCCCATAAATGCAGTTTTTGAAGAAAGATCTTTTTTTTTGTGATAGATTGCAGAATTTTTTTATTGTTTGCTTGTTAAAAAAGCAGAAAAAGAAGAGAAATAAAAGAAAGTAGAAACCTTGAATCCATAAAATAATCACATCTCTGTATTTTGTAATTTTAAAAAACATTTTTTTAAAAAGTTATATATACCTTCCTACAAATAACAAAACAGTATAGTAAATATTGAAAAAAAAAAGTGTAGTTAAAAAATAAAAAAAATTATCTGAAGCAATTATACTCTTAAATTTCTTTAACAGAATACTTACCTGTACTTGCATCCTGAGTTTTTGATTGTAGTCTATCTAAATGAGCAGAAAGACTAGAAAGACGTAAACGCAGTAGGTCTCTGAAAACAGCCATATCTACAGACAAACCTCTTAAATGGTTGGCAAAGTAACTTTCAGGCAACACTTCTTCAATTAAAAAAATCATTACCTAAAAGAAAATACATTTGAATAAGTACTAAAAAAGTAAAAATACAGGCAATATTTTAAAAAGAAAACTATTAAATAAAGGGCGCTAAATGTTTAATAGCAAACAAATAGTAAAATCACCCAAAATGAAAACAGGAAAGACATCAATATCTTGCAAGTGATTACCAACACAGTAGTTTCAATCAATATTTTCCTGGATTCATATTCTTATTTGCTAATTTAGGATATTAAGATCCAATTCATTTGAAACAATATCTTTTACAAATATTATTTTCGTATTGTAAACAAGCTCAGTTTTTTTTTTTTATCACAGATAATTACTGTTTATTATTTAATCACTTTAATCATATAAACACATTTACATACAGTGATGGGGAGTAAATTATCAAAATTTCAGTATAAAAAAAGCTTTATTTCAGACTAAAACATATTAATTAATTAAAGTTCTCAATTTCCTGGAATTCACAAAAAATTTCTTAAACATTTTCTCTTCTAATTTTTGTTTAGGATTTTGGGGGGAAAATATCAATTCTGAAGAACACAAACTTTCCAAGTTGGCAAGAATTTTCTAAAATATGAAAAATTAAATAAACAAAAAACAAACAAACATGTATCTCTAAATCAGATCAAGGCATAGAATTTTTATAACGCTAATGATGCATTTACAAAACATATAGGTTAATATAGTTCAAGAAAGAAAACATATATAAATAATAAGTTTGAAATAAATATAATCTAAAATTATAATCACTCGAATATATAAAAAACACTATAATTCAATTTAATCCCAATTCTTTAAAGACAGGAATAATATTAAAAATATTTTTTTTGAGTTTTCTTTTGTCTTTTCATTTAAACTGAGAGTGGGTCAAAAGGAGATCTTACTTACAGTCAAAGCATCTTCTTCTACCCAATCAACAACTTCCAATATGATTGCTGCTAACATGTTGAATCCCTGGCAATATCCTACACTGGGATTCCATCTAGCATAAGCCAGAAGGACTCTCTTCAGATGACTTTGGTTTTGTTCAGCTACATCGCCACTAAAAGGACTACAACCAGTACGGTGCAGATCCTAAAATATGTGCAGAAATATTACAGAAATCAAGGGAAAAAATTTAAACACTTATATGTATTTCCAAGATTTCTTATAATTGCATATGGCATTTCCAATACATAATGAATAATTTTACTATCAAACCATTCTAAAGGCTTTATCAGATGGGCGAATACCGTTTACACTTTCATGGACAAACGTGCACAGAAAAACATATGTAGTGATGTCATGCGGGCATTTGCTGTATGGTAAACCCAAAATCGCTCTTCCTGTTTTGTGAATATCGTACTCATTTCGTTAATGGGATTCCGGTTCATACATTCTGTATATTACTGTTTATAATGACTTTTTATTGCTATTTTTTAGTTTTTTTACTTTTCTGTACTTAGTTTTAGTAACAATTTTGTTTTTGTTATTAATCTTAAGATATATTGCTGTCCCATCAATTTTGTTAATTTTTCAGTAATAATAACAGGTTTACGTACAAAAAAAATTTAATAATTGCATAATGTGTCTGTACTGATATTTTATAGATTAAATTGTGAATATCAAATTTAACACAGAAATACACTAAAAAAGCGACTTTGGGGATGTGTGTGCAATTAACTTTAAAAATAAAAACTACACTAATATTTTACTCCCATTAAAATATTAAACAGAAACATTTATATCTTACAATTCCCTCAAATATGACTATATAATTTGCTGAACTCTATTCCAATAATTAGAAGATGAATTGATCCTTATTAATTTTCACAACAGCATAGGAGTTAAATAATTTTTTAATTGTATGGGAGATGTTAATAACAAATTTTAGAAATTCAAAGTATATAAACAAAAATTCTAACATTATTTTTTAAAAAATTAAATATTCAATATAATCTAAAGATTATTTCACAAAAAGAAAACAAATCACATAAACATTAATAATTTTTTTTAATTCTGATTTTTTTTTTTTTTTTTTTTGATGACTATCTACTGGTATTAGTATTTCTTCAGCTTCTGATAAATTTTGTACGAATTTCTTCTAAAAATTTTTTTAATAATGAATATTCAGGGGATTCCAAACAGCCAACTCACAAATAAAATCAATCAAAACCAACTTTTTATCATACTCCATACAACTTTTTTTTTTCTTTTTTTTTTTTTTTTGCCATTTTTTACAGCGAAGGAGTGATTTGGAAATATGTTTATGGATTAGTATCATTTTGGTGCTAATTGTGCCATTCATGGCAACAAAATCACTACCAAAGCCATGCATGATTGGTCGAATTTCATTGTCAAACAATCTTTTTGTCACTCACTATCTTCAACATTTTCAAGGTGGTTGAAAACGACTCATGATGACAAAGATCTTGCTTGACCGGTTGTCTGCAGGCAAAAATGGAAAACTGTCCATGAAAGTGTAGACAGTATTTACCCATCTGATAAGGCTTTAAAATATGTGTTTAAACACAATAATTTTATAAACTTCCTACTAAATATTGAGTTCAACACTACTCTAAAACAAAACAAGCTATGTAAATGAATTTCACTTTAATATCAAAGCTGTAGAGCTGCAAGAAATTTTGGATATATTTGCTTAAAAAGAAATGATCAAAAAGCATATGTGATTTTCCACATTACATTAGAAAATGTAACAAAAAATACTTTATTGTACAAAATAAGAGAATATCGATGAGAGAACATTATCACTTTTAAAAACATAATGTGCTAAAGTTATAGATGATTTATATATAAAAATCCCTCAATTTTGTAATTTACAACTGGTTGATTGAATGTAACAAATATAAAATTGTTGCCCTTCATTTTTTGTGAATTATTTCATAAAAAATTATCAGCATTTTAATAGTCTTTAAAATGTATATAATTAAAATTCAGAGAATAAAATCTAGAGAAATACAAAAATATTGCAGACAGAACAGATAAAATTGATAAGAAAATTATCTATACGGGATTAAAAAAAATAATTATGATTCCGACATTTCAGCTTTAATTAAAATGTATGTTACAGTATAAATTACTACAAATTATTTTAATTTCAATTCTCACAAGAATTTTATTTTGAAGCTTCTGTTAATAGCTTAGCTGATTACTCCATAAATATTAAGATTAAAACATTAAAAAAAACAACTAATAGTGCTATATTCCTTATATTCTCAAAAAAAGGGGGAGGGGACTAAATAAAAAAATCTGTATACCTTATTTAAAACTTACTAATTAAAACACAATTTATTAAATACTTTTATGATTTGTGTCCCGAGATCTGCATCTTCTGGATCACTTCTTTCACTAAGGCATACAGAAAATGCTCTCTTCAGATCAATATTTTTGCTGTCAAGATGCTTTTTAGCTAGTGTCAGCCACAACTAAAAAAATAAATTTTGAAATTAGAGAATAATACTTAAAAAATTTTTAAGCAGATTTCTAAACCTTTTGTTAAATAATGTGCAAATATTTATAATGTCAACTTTAATTTGTATTTTAATGTTATTTTTTAAAACACAACGTGTCTCTCTTGGTTAGTAAATTATTTCAATTGTAACTGTTGGACATATATAAATACTATTTAAAATTTAAATTGCCTTTGGAGAAATAATTAAAAAAAAACAGAAGAAATTTTTACAAAATTGAGCTATATACTTTTTTAAATATTTTTTCTCAACAAAGATACATGGTATTTTCTGTTTTTGCAAAACTTTTCTTGCAATTGGGATTTATGCACAGAAGATGAATTTTTTTTAAAAGTCAAATATATATATATATATATAAATTTTTTTTATCTTCTTTTATTAACAAATGAAAGTAATATAAATATATGTGTAAAAAATAGATTTATTTCTTTTGGCAATTTAAAATGATTTATGTATGTGAAAAAAAATGCACTATGCCCAGCTTAAAGAACTATTTTATATAACAGAATTTCAAATTTGTATCTAAAGCTATGAGTATTAAGCCATGCTACAAAAGAAATATTTTTCATTTTACACACAAAAAAATGTATGAGAAATCTACATAAAAAAAGGATCAGCTCCTGAATTTGAAAAACTTAAGAGGATAAGTTATTTATGCAGAGAATGTCATATGTATTCAGAATGAATTAAAATGTTATGCATTATTTAAAAAAAAAAAAAAACCTATCATAATAACATGGTTGCATTTATCCCCGTTTTTCCTAAACTTTCTTATTATGATAGTATAGTTAAGATAAAGTATTATTTAATAAATGAACTGTATGCAATACAAAACTGTCAAGCAGATGTTAAGGCTTTAAAGTGTTAATCACTGTGATAAATGAAAAATCATATTAATAAAACAACATTTAAAAAAGCTAAAATGGTTTTTCTTATTTTAGGGAAACTTTTAGGATATGTACTAATAAAATTTTAAGGGCTACAACTCAACTGTTACAACTACTACAGCTGTTTTTATATATAAAAGTGTTAATGAGAAATAAAAACAAAATCTGAATGAGATGATGAAACTTGAACATTATAATACAATAGTAATATTAAATACTACACTTTAATGGTACTCAGAATTATTCATTCATACTGTAATAATAATGTAACTACATTTTATATGTATTAAAAATTGGAAAGTAGAGTTCTTTTTATTTCAGTTACATCTACCTAATTTTGCATTATAAGGCAACAATTTAAAGAAGAAAGAGAAAAATATAGACAACTTCAGTCTAAAATTAAATAGTTTTAAATTGAGGCACTGATTGAATCTTTACTATTAATAAAGATGAATATGTTTGTATCTTGTTTATGTATAAGTTGCCACACTATCCTGAAATACAAACTGTTCTCATTGCTTCATCAAATATTTTAATGTGCAATTTTTTTTTTCTTTTTTTCATTTTATAAACTAAAGAAAAAGGATTTTATTTAACAGTTACGCAGTATATAAGATAATTAAAGTTACTAAACTGCAAAATTTAAAAAATAGATGGATCATACATTTATGTTTTTAGTAGCGCAATGATGTTATGAGATTGGTCTGCATTACAAAAGTTCATATATATGTATATAATGAACAGAACATATATAAGACAAAATAACACAATTTTAATGTTCAATAACTTTATGGAATTATGGATCTGAAGTTATATATAAATAATTTAACAGAAATATATATATATATATATATATATATATATCCTATTATTTAATGGCAAATTGGATGTATTTGATTCAATTAAAAATTATAATAAATATTTTTGTTTAAAGAAATCTATGAAAATATTTATTACCATAGTACACTTTTAAGCTAATTTAAGAAAATATTTTAATTTTTATCAATATAATTATACATTAAAAGTATTTAAAATAGTAGTAAAAGTGATTTAAAAAATGAACCGTTTTTTAGAAAAATACTGAATTGAGCACCTTTCTTAGTGTTCTTATAATTAAAATGCATATTAAGTATGGCAGAGTAAAGCACTAAATTAAGGTATGATTTTATAAATGTGTGGATTCCATATATTTAGCTAATAATTTGAGACTTAAAAATTGAAATTCAATAAAAATTTGTAAGGTTTGGATGGATAAGAAGACAACAAATGTTGGAAGTCATAATGTATTCAACATGGATTTGAATATAAAGCCAATTACATTCTTAATCATTTAATAATGGTATGTTTGTAAATAAATTGACCTAAAATAGGCAACAGAGTAACAGATACTTCATCTAGTAACACATACTGTTCCTAAATGTTTCAATCATTTGAGTTACACCATTCTATCTTTCAATACTTATGGGATGAGAATCACTAAATAAAATTCTAGCAGATTTAAATATTAAACACTTTCAACAGAAACTAACAATTCTCAAATGCTGAGTCTCACAAACACAACAAAATAATCTCAACAAGTTAAATGAATTTTATTAGATAAGATAAATATTATTACAAATCTGTAATAAGCAAATGTACTCTGGATATAAATAAACCACAATCCTTGGACAATTTAAGACATTTAGACAAAAGGAGGTGTCATGATATTGATTTAATATTGTTTCATAAATGAATAACTTGTATGTTTGATTATTTTATTAAAATCATTTGAGTAAATTCATAAAAGAGGAAATTAAAAACGGCCTAAATTTTTGGTAAATTGTCAAAATATGCCACCAATCTTATTTGAATTTGATAAATATTTTCAAATAGAAACAGAGAAGAAGAAGAATGATGACAAATAAAGAATTATTAAACAAATTCAAAATTCTGCTTTTGCATCTATTTTTGAAGTGCACATGATTATTACAAAGATGCGAGTTTGTGTGCCTTGGTGTGTTTTCTGAGTTAATAAAAATTGAAAATATTAAATGCATTTCCAATATAATAATATGAAAGAAAAGTAATTCATATCATGCAATAATAATTTTCCAACAGCATATTTGCATACAAAAATAATACCCAGATCAGAGTGGCTACAGAAATTATATGTATATATATTCCCTCGGAATATAACTTGCCGATTAAAGCAGTTTTACAAAGTTTATGTAGGATTAATTAAATAAAAAGGTGGAATTGATCAGGAAATAAGAGACCATTTTAGAATGTAATTAATATGGGTTAAATGAAGATACAAATTTGGAATATATATTAAATATAAGATATTTAAATTATATTTAAAAATATCCTTACAATTTTAACTAAATTGTAAAAACATTTTTTAAGCAGTTTCATGGCTAAAGACAAAAGACACTTTTGAAATTTTAAAATTTACAATTTATTCCATCCCAGGAGGCATAAATTATGTACAAGAAAGAAACAAGAAGATATGTCAGTCTACAACACAAGAAGAGAGCAAAAAAGACTGAAAGTTTTTCCACAGTGATTTTATATTATGATAGGGATTTCTTTAACATGTGTCATTTAGATAAGGGAATTTAGGTATTTTTAAAAGAATGTTTCAAAGCATTAAGGATTTTTATCCCTTACTTTGAATCAAGGAACTTGTCAATTAAAGCAGTTTTACTGAGTTTGTGTAGGATTAATTAAATAAAAAAAGTTGGAACTGGATCAAGAAATAAGAGACCATTTTAGAATAAAATTAATATGGGTTAAATTAAGATAAAAATTTGGAAATAAATTAACATGTAAATTAGATTTTATAATATCATTTTAAATATATATATATATATATAATCCCTGGCTAAACTTGTATCATTTGCTATTAATTATATTAGTACCTTGGTCTTCTCTAAATTCAGAATCACTGTATATGCACAATATACATTACTAAAAACTTTTATATATTTAAATTAAAAACATATTTTGCATGAAATTTAATTTATAACCAATTAATACAGAGTTTACTTTTTTAAAGTCCTTCAAGGCATCTTTTTTAAAGTCAAGCAATGATGCATACTCATAATGCATGCAGTACAAATAGTTGCATAGTAAATTTTGCAAAATATCATAATAAAGCAAATATTTCATTTTTATTAGATAAAAAATTACACATTGATTATGTCAAAATGAAGGTTTAGATTGACATATATATACACATCGAGCACACTTAATTGGTTGGTTAAAAAAACGAAAACATCCTAAAAAAACTACTTAAATAGTTATATTAGATTTCTTATATAGAAAAATTTAATGTTAAAACTACTATTTGTGACACGAGTTAAATTATTTTAACAGTAAAGATCATGATTTTTGTTCAAAATTTTAAAGCAGTTTAATAATTAATAAGTGCACTCGATATAAGTACCAGAATTACATGCTGAAGCATAAAAATAAAGTTTATATGATTATATGAACTAATGTATACATATTAGCAAAACTTTAAATAATAAAAAAAAATTACCAAAATATTGCTTCACAGTTTATTTTATTTTTTTGTTTAATAAAACATAATTTTTTTTTTACCCTAATCAAAAAATTTATATATTGTTTAAATGAATAAAACTTTTTTAAAAATTCCACTTATTATTATAAATAATGCTAAATGAAACAAACTAATTTAAAGATAACTCAAGTAACAAATGCTTGCCATTAACAATAAAAATGATCAACTATAATAATCAACAAAAAATAATCAATCATATAATCAATTATTAATTTCAAAACCAAAATACTGATTTACTGAATACTAAAAACACACATTTGGTTTAAAATAATTAATTTCTTTAAGGGAATTGAAAAGTTTTAAAAGTTTCATTCTTGCAAAATGTTTCGATTTGAAATTTCTTCTTCAGCATTTAATTCTCTTTTTCATCTGCTGCAAGAATTTATTTTTTATCATCACTGCTTTTAATTCTTTGAGCTGATACTGAAGCTTTCCTTTTTTTTTCTTTTCAAATTTTCACTTAATTCTTTTTCTTGCTTTCTATATTTACATATTTAGTCCATGAATTCCTCACACTTAAAATCAATTGTCTTAACCCTTCAAAATTACTTAGCCCCCAATTTGCTTGAATGCTATCACAAACAATTCTTTTTCACAAAAAGTTACTGTTAGTAATATTCAGCTTATTGTAATGATAGCATATATCATTATTGTAATTCTTTTTATTGTAATGAAATTCTAAAATGTCATCATATCCTTGAAAGAAAGCTACACTGGGTTGCTTTGCTATGATCATTTTGGAGACTTTTAAGTTTCAGATGTATAGAAATGATAGCACAAAATTGCAGATCCTGTGCATGATTAGTGTGAAATGCTCTTCTTGGCAATTTTTCTTAATTTTTAGATATTTTTATCAAAAAATCGACCTTTTGCCTGACTTTTCCAGATTGATACAATTCATACACTTTTTCCTAATTTCTCAGTTTTAAAAAAACAAATGATTCAAGAAAGAAGAATAAATAATTCAATTTTATAATACTCTCCACATATATGGAAATGGTGCATGCTGAGACAGTCATAGTGCATCATCCTCTGACATTACCAAATTCTTGCTAGATTTACATTTTACTGTAAACAGATTAAAACACTAACATGAATTTTTATCAAATAATTTTCATTAAGTCTCTAGAAGGACTTCTTAATTTTTTTTTCATTCCAAATCCTTTGAAATAAGGTTAAAAAAAAACAATCTGAAAACCTAAGTTTTTTTCTATAACTTTTCTTGCAATCACAAAATAATAGTCAAAACAATTTTAAATTAAATAATGGTGAATAAATAAAAAGTCAATTAAATTTTTTTTTCACCATATTCCATTTATTTTTTTAATATAAGATTTTCATAAGTTTTTGCTTGCAAATACTGAATACAAAAAAGTATTAAGGATCCCATTATTGATTGCTATTTCTAATCTTCCTTTCATGAGTAAAAATCTATGGATTAAGGAACATTGATCAGTAATAATTAATAATACAATAGATTTGTCTTCTTCATAATACCTGCTAATATGTAGATTACACACCAAACTAACCTGCTTTCTAAAATCAGGAGGTATTCCATCTGGTAGACGAGCAACCATTTTCATTGCATCCTTCCATAAAACAAAACTGGAACCATCTGTACTACAATTCAATTTTATATCATGATCCCCACCTAAGACACAATAATTGCAAATGGAAATAATTATTAGAAGAAAATATACCTTTCATTATAATTATTTGTAGTTTTCTTCAAAATCACAGAAATCTTATTTTTTATTATTGAAAATGTTTGAAAAAGTAAGCTATTTTTTTTTTTTTGGAAATATTTATAATTGAATTGTTATATACAAATCAGCAGAGTAACATTAACATTCTAATAATTTAAAAAATAAAGTTAATTACATAGACGGATATTCCCGACCTTTTTTTCAACTTCAATTTATATTTCTGGAAATATACTTAAAAAATATTCACATGTTGTTATATATATATATATATTATTCTTTTAATATATTTTGGTTATTCATCAAACAAAAACATTAACAAGTAAGCAAAATTAGAATTATTTCAATGAAATCAATAAGTACCTATTTATGTTTCTAATAAACAAGTTGCTTAAGTATAGGCATGTTTTTATGTTTGATGATTTTACCCAATATTTTTTTAATAAATTTCTTTTGAATGAAATTTTATTAATTTATTATAAAGTGCCTCGTTCTTTAATTCAAATTGACTATCATTCTTATATCTTTCAAAACTATACTGCTAATTACAAAATATGTTCACTAAACTTTTATTAATTGTGAGATATAAAAAAGGACTGATAATTATTTGAAGAATATATGCACTGGATACATTAAGGATATATATGCACTGATAATCATTTAAGGAAAAAAGTTGTTTTGCATTGCTTATAGAGAAAGAAGGGGGGGGGGCCGTTTTTTTGTTATTGAATTAAAATCTTGCAATTTATACATATCAATATTTTTAATTTGTCTTTTAAATCATGATAATTCAATATATATAATAATTTCATTCGTTTGAATATGAACTGAAAAATTTAAATATAAGTGCAAGGACTTATTCAAAAATTTAAAGCTTTGTACAATTAATTTTTTTAATTAAATATAAATACTTTATAATTAAAGAATTTATCAAAACTTGAAAGATCTAAAAACAATAGAGAAATTTAATTCCTAATTTAGAATAAAAGTAGATATCTAAACATTAACATTACATGTATATCATAAGAATATTTTCTTTTCAATAATGAAGCTGAAAGAAAGAATGTAATTCAAATGAAAGCATTGAGCAATTAAGAAACAATTTTTCTAAGCCAAAGAAAGATTATATTTATATATAGCATACATTCCACTATTTTATTCATTCTATCTAGAAACTAAAAAGAAATTAAAAGAGTACTTAAAGCATCTAAAAGTATTTTACATTTAAGTTGGATGCAATTTAAAACTTAAACTTATTTTAAAATTAAAATCACGAGTTAATGCTAATAGTTGCAATCAAATAGTACAGGAAAAATATAAGTCCCAATCTATGAACTCGTTCAGGAGCATATGCCGGAAAACAAACCTCCATTCCTTCCTATAAGTCACAATCAAAACAGTATGATAACAAAAATTTATTCCAACTTCCAGATATAAGAATATTCAAATTATTATTAGAGCGATGCGATGTACAATAGGTTCTCTTTTGCACGATTAATTTATAATTCGGAACTGAATCATCCAGTTTTGAAATTGTAAAATCTGAAATTTTAATAACAAGTAATAATTAAGTGCATATCAAAAATATATTTTAAAAATCGTTTTAATAGAATAAAAAATGCAAAATAAAAATAATCGTTTCTTTGTAATAATTTAAATACGATGGCATTAATATACTGTATTGTAAAGAAACATGATAAGTATCAAAGTAGCGTGCGAGATATCAAAACAGATCAGAATCAAATAGCTTCATTTAATATTTCTCAAGTCAAACACTTACATTTACTTGAGGTTTTTATATTAATATCTTTAAGAGAGAGAACAAAACAAAACTGCTAATTCTCACAGACAGTTCAATAAAATGAAACTAATGTAATAAACGCGCAAGAAATTCAGTGCACGCTATTTTGATAAAAAATAAGCATTCCTTAACATTCTTAAACAATTCATATATCACCTTTTATATTTATTTTATTATCACAGCTTTTGCTTGATGATAAATCCGGCATTTTTGGATTTATGGACAAATTTTTTAAAGCAGACGTAATTAAATTGTTCATGTTTGTTTTTCATAGTTGATGCCAAATTACTTAAAATAAAAATTACTTATTCAACAAACAATCAGCAAATCAAAATCACTGCACAAATCAGCAAATCAATTTTTAAAATATTTTTAAAAATAACTTTTAATGGGCAAAAATGTTATGTAATACATTGTTTTTGAAGGTTAAATCTAAACATATCATTTCAAAACCCTTATCATTTCTATAATTTTTCCTAGGTTTCACTGAAAGTGAAGCTAGAGCATGATTGAAAGATATTATAAGTGAACCTTCTCAAATTACAATATTATTATCGAATTTTTTTAAATTTGGATTTATTTGATAAAGAAAGGATAAAAATCTAAAATGTTCAAAAAATATCTATGTCCATAATTGTAATCGCAATCGTAACCTATAGATACATGTGTTTGTATTATGGAGAGCGGACGCTTTTGATTGTTTGATGATTTTATTTTTTGTTTCGTTTTAAATTAATTTCGAAACCATTCATTGATTTTTCTGTTTGTTATTACTTACTTATTTTTATTAAAGTGTTTATAACATAATTTTTTTCTTTATTTGTAAATGCCTTTGCATTGTACAAAAATTCTATGGCTAACGAGGATAGATTCTTCGTTGAAAAGGTTGCATTTTGTTCGCTTCTATGTGCTGGATTTGCTTATGCCGGCTATAGTATTGTCACTAAAGTATACTGTAAGAAATCTAAAAAGAAAGACTCCAAGCTCTGTCAAAGTAAGATATCAAAAAATACTTTAGAAATACACTATTGTCTCTGTATCATCATTTTTAGATTTAGTTGTGATATAATTATTGTCTTTTAAAAATAAGATTTCAGTGTGGTATGATTATCTGTTAATGCTGCTTTCTTCCGTTTTCGTGCATTTTAATCAATTTCTTTTTACAGTTCTGAGTTTGTATGTGTTATTTGACTCATTGTAATAATTGTTAATTAATGGCTACTGCAGATGAGTATTCCATGTATTAGATAATTTTATATTTTCCCCTATTTTGAGATTTCCTATCATAATATGTTAATAATGTTTAAAAATGATATACAATTTTATATTGTCTATTATGAACTTATATTTAATCTATTTTGAATTATATGATAAAATTTATGATATTTTTCTAGTGCTATTTTCATAGTATACAAAAATGTAATATCGAATTTTTCTTTGAATTATGATAATTTTTCTTTCTGTGGATATTTAGCATGCTTATTCAATCTATGGTTATGGTTTTTGTTTTGTCTTTTTCCAATTGAATAGTTTGTAAGTTTTCTCCCAATTAAATAACTAGCAAAACCTGCAGTCAACATTTTAAGCAATTGTGAATTTTAAAATAAATAAGCTGTCATGTATACAATTTGATTTATCTATTTTTTTAATTAAATGTTAATGTATTTAGTCTAATTGTACTCATTTGTAATGAAGATTTTAAGATAAAATAAAATATTAAATTATCAGTATTTATTTTTGGTCAAAATTATTTTGGTACTGTCATTTTATATTTAAAGAATTGAATCATTAATTATGTAATGAAATAAATATCTAAATATACACTATCTAAGTTAAAGATATATTTTGGAAAAGGATACAGTTAAGATTTAATGATCTTAAAAGATAATACATGATGTCTTATTAGAATATTCAGTGCAACTTAAATGACATAGATACAAAAGGTCTTTTTTTCCCCCCTTGTCTAAACTACTGGATGTGTGCTGAGTGTTCTTTTGAAAAAATTTGTTTCATTTCATAAGCCTTGTCCACTTCTTTCGATTTTCCCTTATCCATTTTCATGATAAGGGAAAATCCATTTATCCTTATCCTTATACATCATTTTGATTTGGGGTTAACACATGCTGATTTAGAGTTGCTGTAAAAGGTGATTTACTATTAATCAGGAAAATAATTTTAGTAAAAAAAATAATAGGAATGGAGGATATACAAAATTAAGGACCTATTTAACTTACTTAAGGACTTATTTAACTTAAGAGAATAATGCACAAATTCTTAGAAATTAAGCTGTTTAGCTTAACTATGAAGAACAGACATTGAAAATGGCTACCTGTGATAGTACTCTTATCTATAGAAAATTCTCGTACTTCAGAATGGAGTGCGAGATTCTTCATTTATTGCATTCACTATGGAGTAATTGCATTCAGACAGTGAATACAAGAAAGACTCTGATGTTATTATTACATTTTTCTTTTCTTTTGTAACAAAATTCATTTAAACTGTAAAAAAAAATATATTGTCTAATGACTGAAATTATTTTATTTAATTAATTATATATTGCATTCAACAAATAAATGTAAAAGTAAATGGGGGAAAATATGTTGTGACATGTAACATAGGTATACAAGCATCCCTCTGTTCAATTAAAAAAAGCAAATAAAAAAAATAAAACATAAAATTTTATTAATTATTTTTAAAAATCTGTTCTAATATTTAAAATCTCTTAAAAGAATATTTTTAAATAATTATTTCGAAAACTAATTATTAACTAGAAATAGTGCATTTTTTGTTGAATGACCTAGTAATAAGTCAGTCTCATGCATTTGTAGAGATATTTTGTGTGCAAGATAGTAAGTAGCTTTTGATTTTATACATTATCGCTCTATATAGTTATTAAATAATTTATCTTGCACAAAGCATAAATAAGTTTAGCAGTAATTTAGGAAATTATAATCAGAGTGCTTTAAAGCATATCACACAAATAAGTTAGAAAAATTAATTATTGATTGAATTAAAAAAACTAATTAAAATGCATTGATATACATACTTCTGTTGGTTTTCTGAAAAATGTTTTTATGTTTCTGTTCAATGTGAATTAGTAAATATTAATATATTATATTTTGTATTTTTTTTCCTATATATTATACCTCTCTATGCATTTCTAATCAAATTTCAAGTGCTGTTTGAATACATCATCAGTACACCATCATAAAATTACTCAATGCATCTTACTATGTGAAGGAGTCAATAGTAATTGTTTTCTTAAAAATTAAAACATTTTTCAAGTTTAACTTGCACACAGTTTGAATATATTCTTTTGAAGGAGTGATTTTACTTTCTTCTATTTTAAATTAAGCTAAAATTCAAAATGAAATGAATTTTATTTTTTAAAAATTACAAAGTTGTTTTGGACTATAGATAAAATTTTAAAATATATATTTTTCAAAAAATTCTAATGTACTTGGAGATAATGTTGATTCTCCAATTTTATTGTTTCTGTCTTATATTTTTTAAAAAATATTTTACAAGATATTGTAGAAAAAAATAAAAGAATTTAAACTAAGTTTGGAAAATTACTTGTCTGTTTTTTTCCTGTTATTTGTCTGTTTCTGGCACTTTAGATCTTTTCTAAATTGAATTCTAATTTCAATATTTGTATTTGCATGCTCTTATTAGGATTAATAGATAGAATTTTACATTTTTTTCAGCTAACACATTAAGACTCAGTAAGACGGAAGGAACTCAAACTGAAGAAATAATGAAAATCAAATCATTGATTGATGAGTGTTGTGTCTCACCCAAAAGTGTAAGAGAAAGAGTGAATGATTTGAATACGACTGAACGTTTACGGAAAAACAGTATTCCTGTTTCACCAGAAATTAAACCTCATAGTTTTCACGGCAGCCCTTGGAGTTCCCCTTTGGGATGTGCCAAGTATTTAAGTGTGTCATGTGAAAATATAAGTACAAGACAATGCCCTTCTCCTGATTTTAAAGAGAAAAGCAAACTTGCTGCTTCCCAAGGTGCTCTTGATGTTGAACTTCAAGCTAAATTATCAAAATTGCAGTTGAGTGAGAGCATTTCTCAGCAAATGTTACCCTTCCAAGAAGATGCCATCACTATGAAATGTTTAAGCAATTTACAAAAGGCTCCTGGAACAATGACAACTTTTGAAGTAAAAAATCTGGTTTGTTTGTTGAGATCCATGAATGAGGATATCTTACTTAAAGCTCTGTATACTATTTCAAACTGTGCAGCTTTTACAAAAAATCAGGTAGCTAATAAATTCATTGTATAAAGAAATCTGTATATTATATTAATTTAATTTTGTCTTATCATATTTTTAAAGTCATTGGATTATTATTCTTAGTAATAATTTTAATGCAACTATTATGAGATTAGAATTTATATTTTTTTCATTGCGATTAAAGTTAAATCTTTAAAAGCTTTTCAAAATGGCACATATGTGTTCAGAGCTATTTTTTAGGTATTATAAATATGCTGTTCTTTTTTTTTTTTTTTTTTTTTTTTTTTGTGGGCATAGTTTATAGCTAAATTAATTGGCTACAAATTTAATAGCTTTCATTTCTATGAATACTCTAAAATATATTATTTTCTAAATATCTTTAATAATATATAGAATGTTTTCTTCCACATTCTGCTAGTTTTGCTTTATTCTATTAATCATTATATTACAGGTACTTTAAATTTTACATTTGTAATTTATATAATTTAGTTAAGCTTCCAACTTTATTATGACTTTCAGTCTTATTGAACTCATTTCTAAAATATCACCATATGAATTTTACTTCCCAAGTGCATAAATTTATTTGCTAGATTCTGGTTAGTTAGTTTTTTTAAAATTTGTTTTATTTATTTCAAAACCTTGATTTCCATTTAAGAAAATATAGTTTCTAGTTATGAAAATGAAGGATTGTTTAAAATTTTCATAATGTATTTTTAAAAAAATAATTATAATTGTATTTTATATATAGTATATTTTATATATTTTATTATATTTTTATTATTTAAATTTTAACTCTGGAACCCCTATCTGAAAGTATTACATTTTTTTTCTCATTCATTGTCTATACAGTCTTATTTTTTTAAAAATTTATTTATTTATTACTTCAAAATTGTGCAGGAAGAGAAATTCTAATATAGCAAATTTCAAATTACAAGTGATCTTGTCTGTGTAAATTATAACAGTGTAGCTGCTTAGCATTTCCCTTTAAATAAAAAGTATGAAAAATACAAAATTTTGTAAACTTTAGAAATAAGATAATCAATTTTCACAAAAAGAATAGGTAACTTCAATGAAACAAATAAATAGTTTAATTTAAAATTAATCTGTTCTAAACATAAGAAATATATATTATAGAAATACAAAGTGCTATATTTAGCAACATTTAGCAATTTTTTTTACTTGTGCCCGACTAATGTACCTGCCTACATTTTTCATTCATAAGTAAGATTCATATATAAATTGGATCTCCATAATTTAGTTATAGAAAAAGTTCCAAAAATACTTAGCTTATACATAGAAATATACAATACTTTAAAATTAGTTAATTTATTAAGATTTTGGATATATATAGCAGTTATTGAAAACTATAGTTGTTTAATAGGTTTGAAAAACATTTAATCTTGGTTTCTTAATTGTTCGAATTCAAAAAGATTAGTTCTATTTAAAAATTGTTAATAGTAGCTTAGTGCTTGCATGACTTTCTGTATTATATTAATATATTTGCATGTTTGAAAATTGCAGGAGATTTTTGACACATGGGTTAATATGTCAATATCAATGAGTCCTTAACTTTTACTTTATGCAAATTCATCTTTTTTTAATAATTGAAAACACATGTATTATTATTTGTGAATATCTATTTTAAAATATTTCATTATTTAGGGGTAAAATATTGTAGTGATTGGATTTTGAAGCGTTAGAAAATAAACGTTCATAGATGGCGCTAGACAACTAGCACAAGTGTAATTAAAAGAGTGATGTGATTCAAATGTTGGCTCTTGGAGAAGAAGGAGTTACTGAGCAGAGTAACTCCAACGAATCTACAATAAATTTGTTGTTAAGTTTTCTATTTGCCTATTTTATTCAAAGCACTCACGAACCAGCCGCAACGAATATTTTCTTTCATAATAATGAAAAAAGAATGATTTTTAATTAATTATCACAAAACATCACTGCAACATTCTTTGTACTTTAGTATTTATTTAAAAAAATTTAAGGACTTATAATATGACAATAGCTATAGTTATATCAAATCAACAGCTGATGGTTATGTGGAATGAAATTAATTTATGAAAAAAGGTTTATTTAAAAAAGCTCTTGATAAAGTGCTGCTGTATATAAACACATACCTTTTTAAAAATATATAAAATATTTTTAAGGTAAAATTTCTTATATGTAAAATAATATAATGCATACTATCTGTTTTTTTATTCCTGATTTAAATAAGAACGTTAGTTTCATTAAATAATTGATGAAAATTGGAAAAAAAATTAATATGTTATTCATAATTGAAAAAAAATATTTCAAAATTTGATCAAACATTGCAAATAATATCTTGGAAGAAAATTATGATGATTTGGAATGAGTTAAAATATCTATAATGTTTCATAAGAATTTTATATTCAGTTAAAATGGCAACACTAAAAGTGACATTATCTATTCTTTGAATGGAATGTAATATTAAATTAATAAAAATTACACAATTTAGCAACACAAAACCTTCCTTCGACTTCTTAGTATTTAGGAACGAAAACTTAAAATTATGTGCGTGTGTGTGTTAGATTTTGTATTGTATATAAATTACTTATAAACTTATATTTGTAAAATTAATTATTTCATATATAAATAAAGTGTTTTGATTTCTCTTGTGCTTTATTTTGATGGAGTTTTAAGAAGCAATTATAATTTTGTGAGAAGCTACATTGCTTAATACAAATTTGAATTAATTTTACTGTGTATGTAGGAGCTGCTCTGTGAGTCTGAATGCCCTAAGAAACTGAAAGATTTATTGTTGATTCAGTCTGAAGCTATCAAAATTGCTACAACTCAAGCTGTTTCTAATTTATCTGTGATAGACAAGAGTCATCGATATTTTCAGGTATATTGAGTTTTCAAATTATAATGTATCTAATAATAATGAATTAGAATGTATCAAAAATATCTAAGAAAGATATTGTCTAGCTGGTAAAGGTAAATGAATATTTTTTCTCTGAAAACATTATAAAGATAAAACTAAAGGATAGAATGTTCATAGTTTTTTTTCCATGTTTTCAATTCAAAACTCTCAAGATTTATGATATATTGTATGTAAATCACTCAATATAATTTCAGATTGTTATTTTATCATTTTCCTTATTTTCTTTCGTATTTGACTTCTAACTATGGTGGTATATTAATTCTTTTTCTAGCATTTTTAGTTCTAAAATGAAATTATTGTATTAACTAACACTTTGTATGTTTGTTCATTCATTCCTTAACTTTTGAGAATAACCAGAATTATTAAAGTCAGCCTGGCAAGATATATTAGTCTAGTTTATTTTTCTAAGACTACATTGTGATATTCTGTAACAGAAGCATAAAATTTTACATTTTGTTAATTAATTTAACCCTATCTATTTGAAATAATAAGAGAAACTAATGAAGTAGTTGCCCAGCCATTTGTCCAGTACCACCAATTTTTGTTTCATATTAAAGCTTGTAATCCCTAGATATATTATCAAGCATTAACTTTTTTTTTAATCAAAAGGAATAAAAAAAGAAAAAAACACACAATTTTATAATACATTCTGTATGGGGAAATCTTGCAATGGAATTTGTCAATGAAAAACACTGAATCAATTTTGATGATTTTAAGATTCATATAAAATGTGGTCAAGGTTATTAGCACCTTTATCCGCCTATATAAAATTCAAATGGCTATATATAGAATTAATGTAATATGAAATAAAAATTGTTGAACTAATACTTGGTTTTGATAGTTATTTTAAATGGTAGGAAAACAAATAATCACCAAAGGCTAATGTAACTTAATTTTTATAAATCACTTATTCTGTACTTAATTTTATGATAAAAAAATGAGAATCTGGTAAGTGGTTAATTACATTTAAATACTTCATATATTTTACTTCATACATCTGAAAGAAATATGAAGTATTGCGATTAAGTTCCAATAAAAGTATTGCGATTAATCATGTATTATGAATTAATTTTTACAGGCATTCAAAAAAAAAAAAAAAAAATTGAATCTGTTCTTTTTGTCAATGACCAAATTTCACCAAAACCTATTTCTTAATCATTTATTTTTCTTTCTCATAAATGGGCTAAGAAATTGCATGCTCTTGTGAAATATTTTCAGTAAAATTTTAAATAACAACATATTTTATCAATTATTTATGCAAGAAAGAGCAAAGATAGCAGTAGTATTAAAATGAACAAAACTTTTGAAGTGATACCATACAAAGCATTTTACATTCTATTTTAATCTATTGCTTAATATTGTCTGTTTAGTTTTTTTTTTTTTTTTTACATGTTTCTTATATCTCTTACATTAGAGAAATTAATTAAAAATTCCAACTTTTTCTTTTTGCTTTATAAGGGTCTTTATTTTGGATTGCTGCTTCTTACTGTGAAAACTTAATTATGTCTTTCAATAATATTACAAGTAATTTTAATCCAATAAATTGTGATTAAAATGTTTCAAAGTGTAGAACACTTTATTCCATTACTTGTAATAATCTAGAAATATTTTTAATAATAAGAGGTTCTGTGCTTTGTATTTTAAAAAGTTGATTTGTATATATGTGTGTGTGTGTGCGTGCTTGCCTGCGTGCGTGTAACATAGTTTTAAGTATAAGTTGCAAAAAAAAAAAAAAAAAAATGATACTTTTTAAAATTTATTTTTGCACAGGTGAGTATGGTTTTTATATGCAGAGGAAATGCATCTGTTAACATCAGAATATAAGAGAAAAGTGTTAAAAGATTTTTCTTTAGTGATTTTATTAAGAGATTCTTTTAGAGATTTCTTTGACTTATGTTCATTGAGAGAAGGGAATCTTAACTATCTTTTAAAGAAGGTGTTAGGAATTTTTATCCCATCATTTGCAGTGTAAGAACTAAAGCATCAGCAATATTTTAGAATAGATAGAAATAATTAAATTAAAAAAGTGAGATTTGGAGCGGAAATACGAGCAATGTTAGAATAAAGTAACATGGACTAATTTAAGACAAAAAAAGAAAAAAAAAATTAAATAAATAAATAAAATAAGATATAAGTTAAATTAACAGATATCATTACATATAAGTGAATACAAATTTATATTTTGTGTGCAATTTAATTTCTGCTTTTTTTTTACAAATATTAATGTCTTATATGAGTATCAGTAATAATTTCCAATAAATAGAATTTTTTTTTTAGTTTCACATTCCAATTTTGCTGAATAATGCCATAAATGGACGAGAGTTGCTGAAATCTCTCTCTCTGACTGCATTAGCCAACTTGGCCCTGGATCCTGCTTCCCACAAGGTTATTCTGAAATATGTCCATCATGTATCCCTCATGGTACGGAATGGCACAACAGTAGTGCAGCTACAAGCTCTTAGGCTTCTAGTCAATTTGTCCTGCAACAAAGACATCATTCCTTTGTTGCTCATGACTGAGGTGAGAAAAAATTTCTGTTGAGATTGAATATTTCTGTAAAGAAGAAACAAAATTGTTCAAGCAGAAATTGAAAATGAAACTGTAAAACCCATATCAGATTTTTCTGTAAGCATTTGCCTAAATGATTTTATTTTATTAAGGTGAAAAAGTTACCTTGGTACTGATTGTATTGTTTAATTTAATTTTAATTTATTTACTAATATGATAAATAAGATATTCATCATTTAGTTATGTGAACTATCAGAAAAACTAATATTTATTGTTTGTTTTTCTTCATTTTAAATACAAATAATTAAAGGAAACTTTTTTTTTTTTATAAATAATGCTTCTTGCAAATTAATGAAATCAAAATTTATTTTTGAATGCAAATTGTTTTCAACAAAAAAGTAACATGTATACTACATTTTATTAATTATAAGAAAATGCAAGTTTTCAAATTTTGTTACTTTATAATATCAATTAATCAAACAGCATGCCGGTATAAAGAGTAAAATTGGCTTCTATATAATCATAATGTGTTAATGACTTTGAAGGAGAATTAAAGTATATTGAACAACTTTACTTTTTGGTTATACTAAAATTCAGAATTTTTCAAAATCTTGCCTAGTTTATGGTAATTATTTTCTGCTCTGAATATGGAAACTTAGATGTTATTTAAAAAATATCAGTAGGAATAGTGGCATGCCTAAAACTGCACTTGTTATAAATGCTATCTGTGAAACAGAACACAAAACAAGATTTTTTTATATTTAATTCTGCTTTCTTTCTTTTCTTCAGTTTGCTCATAACCAGGAGTAAAGAATTAATTAAAACACCCACTCAGTAAAATTACTTATGAAAACTAACAAAGTATCTGGGATTGTCTTCTAGAGTCTGTGTAAGGGAGAGGGAGTAATGGTTGAAGAGAATAAAATACAGTTATATTTTTGAGTGAAACAATCTTAGACATAATTTTCTTACATATAATGAGGAATCAGGAATTTTCGTTTCATATGTATTGATTTTTTAAAAAAACTATGTTGCCTACTTATAAAAAATTAAATATAATCTCTTTTGTGTTACATTTCATTAAAGTAAATATTGCATAATTTTTTTTCTTTTTCTCTGTGTATTTAATGACTAGTTGGCCAACTAATTTTGCTAGAATATTTGATATATTTAATTTCAGATAAACTATTTAGATTATTTAACTTTATTTCATCATTCTCTCAAGATGTCAGATAATAAAGCTGTGTTATTATAATTGTCTTTCATATGTTCTGTTCATTGTATACTTGCACTTACCCAATGGAGGTCAATCCCATGATATCATAGTGCTATTAAACACTTAAAAGTTTGGTTCACACATCTTCTAAATTTGGCGTATTATAATTGCACTATTTTTATTCTTCTGAATTATATAAATTCAAAAAGTCTTAGAAAATTAAGTGGTTAAATATTTAATAAAACAATGAAAATGGTTAAGTTTCAGTTAAATAATATGATTTATTGTTGAAAAGTCAAAAAATATATTTAAAATATTACCAAAATCCAAGAAAAATTTGCACGACTATTAAATTTTATCATTCAAAATATACTTTTTTGAAATTCATTTGTGTGCTCTAAAATTTTTATAAGTTATCTTTAAATAATGTCAAAACTTTGCTTAATTAATTAATTTTCTTAAAATTGCTTCGGTGTGTACATTTCTCCAAGGTATATATGTACCAATTTCATAGTTACATGACACACATACAGATAGATACTCACACACATTCATCTTTATTATTAATAAATATTTGCCATAAAGCAGACAAATTCGGCTCTTTCATTTGTTTGTAACATTGAAACACATTGAAAAAACTTTGTGCAGCTGTGTATTATTAGTAAAACTGTTTTCATCTCTATTCCATTGGACAGCTGAATATAAATTATATAGTTAAAACCTTGTATGTGTAAATTTCACATTTGGAAATAGTATTTTCTTTCTCCCTTCATCTTATGTTTTTCTCTAAATAAAAATTTAATACTCTTGACTTTAAATATTTTTTAAAAATTTATATCTCTCTTGTTTTACTTTACTACATTAAAAAGAAATTTTTATAATCATTTTCAGAATTGCTATTTTGTTTATATGTAACTATAATTTACATGTAAATTTTTAAAATAAATGTAATGTTTTAGGTACCTTCTGACATGCTGGACATGCTCAGAAAGCCATATGAAAGAGAACTGGTTCTTAGGCTTCTAACTTTCCTGGCTAATATTGCAACTTTTGCTACTCATTTTGTTGATGGATCTTCAAAACCCACACTTTTATCAGTTCTTTATCACTTCAGCAAAAGGACAGATCTTTCGGAATTGACTGCATTAATCAATGATCCAGATGAGGATTTAAGTTTGCAGGCAAAGCGTTTGCATGATGCATTAATAGGAATTTCATAGAAAAATGTTCTTTTATTATTTATTTTAGTACCATTTTATATGTTATTTTGTTATATGTATTAAAATGATATTTATTGTAGCTCTGAAATTTGACATATTGCTGTCATAACAGCATATGAAAATTTTTTCTTTAGTCTTTCCTTGTTGGATGTAATACAGAAAAAATTTTTGTAGTTAAATCAGGAAAATATGATAGTTTGTATTCTGATCACTGTTTGAGTAGTCAAATGTTAAAGAAGTATTTATAGATAGAGAAAAAATTTTCATTTCATTTTACATAAATTTCCTGTTGGAATTGTTAAAATTTTCTAGTCAGTGTTTATTATATTTTACCTGCTGCTTATTATATTTTATGACTTTTTTCACTTCATTTAATTCAAAGCCAATATGAATGTAGAAGAAATTATTTTCTTAATTGTACTTTTCTAGTTTTTAGTATATTGTGATTAATTATACATTGTCTGTTTTTATTGCATTGAATTATGCATTGTCTGTTTTTGCTGCAATGAATTATGCATCGTCTGTTTTAAATATACATCAATGCAATTTGATTTTATGCAGCTGTATTTGGTTCAAAACCTATTAGAAAATAGATAATGTCAGAATGTTAATATTTCAGAGTATATAGATGTTTCTGATATAAAATAACTCCTAACTGGATCCTAAAGGATAAATCACGAGACAGCCTTTATATCTAAAGTAGGTTCATTACTTAACTTTGAAATCTTAGATATGCCTTAATTACCCAAATGTGATACCTTTTTAGTAAATCTTTAAATTATAAAAGAATGAACTGAAGTTTGATATTTATTTACATAAGAAATGCGTAGAAAATTATTTTCTATGTTAATTGTCCTAATTTTCCTTCCTTTTCAGAGAAAAATGTTTAAAAATATGAATGGCAGGAAAAAATTAAATCGAAATCCCATGTCAGACTTGAATTTATTTAATGCCTAATGTTCGTTGTTGGTTTCAGTTTGGAGGATTTGGATTTTCATATTCCTTTAATTTCAAAATAACTGCAAGTAGTCTTTATATAAAAAAAATTTGTTTTGTACTCAACTAAGATTTTTAGTTCACAATTTATGATTATGTTTACTAGTTTTGAATTGTTCATCCAATGCATAATTTTGTCTTCTTTACCATCTATTATTTTTTTTAAATCATTTGTATGTCTCAATTATTATTGTTTTTTTTGGGGGGGGAGCGAGGGACTATGATCCAAAAGCATATATATATATATATATATATATATATATATATATATATATATATATGCTTTTTTAAAATTAATATGAATTGAGTAATCATATGGTTGGGGATTGAGCCTTTTTTTTTTTTTGTATCTCTTATCCATGACTTCTTTTGTACATTTAAATGAGAATAAAAGTAGATTTAAAAAAAAAAGCCTTATAATGAATCTTGGCCACATTTATAGCTATCAAATAAGCTATATATTTCCAAACTGTATATTGCATTTGATTGGAAATTAAGAATTTATATTATTTAAAGATAATTTTAATATATAAAAAAGTGAAACCATGGAGACAGATGGAAAAAGTTCCTTTTTAAAAATATAAATTCTTCACACACACACAAAAACCTTAATAATCATATCTATTCAGAATTAGTTAAGTTAGAGTAAATTAATGACATATCAAGGATAAATAATTCTGAAAACAAGGTATTTTCTGGTCTCATGTTGTATTTGATTTTCAAAAATGAAATAAATGCAGTAATATTTTTTCTTCACGTCATCTTGCAATTGTAAAAATCTATCAAGGTAACAATTCATAATAATTAAGTTTTTTTTTTTAATTATGTTTAGAATGAGATGTTGCTAATTTATTAAGATTGCATTTTGCCATCTGAACTTAGTGCTGTTTTCAGACAGCATATTTCTTGAAATCCTTTCTGTTCATTCTTTTAGCCAGGCATTTTTATATAGGGTTCCTATAAAGAAAACTATAATAAATTGTATCCTTTTTTTTTTTTTTTTTGGAGGGGGAATGTAAAATGTTTGGTTAAGTCTTTGCCAGAAATAATAAAAATTGATGAATATTAAATAAATTTTTCGACTGTCATTTAATGATGTTTATGTTTTATTATTAATATTATTGCTAAAAGTATATTTTGCTACTGTTTTCACAATTATAAATTTGAAAATTTTCATATTACATTTCTTGGACTGATGAGAGACTTTCAGAATTTGATAATTCCATTGTACAGGGAAAACCTTTCAGAACTTCTATTTGTGTTTTAATTCCTCTTTTCATTATTTTAAAGGTTTTGTGAATGTACTGTTATACTTTTATCTTGAAATAATGTAATATACTGGATTACAGGTTGTTTTTTCTAGTAATGAAATGAACATTATCTTTAAGCTTATGATTAAGGATGTCATATTTTTCGTAGCGTTTTGAAGCTTTAAAATTATAAGCTTTAAATGCAGAATTAAAGCATTAGGATACACGCACATGCATAAGACTGCTGTATTTCTACAAAAAGAAAATTTTTAATGAACAAAATATTGAATTCATATCAATGTAATACTGTCATGTGATATTTTTAAACATTTTTAGATGGAACGATGCAAGTGAAAAAATATTTAAATTGCTTTCATTTAGAAAGTATTAAAAAAGAATTAATAATAAAAATGTATGACAAACCTATGTTCCTTCTTCTAAATATATAAAGGTTTTTTATTGTAATAATTCTTTTTACTTTCGAAAAATAAATTTTATTTGAAAGACCATGTATATTATAATTTTTTTTAGTTGAGTATAGAGTAGTATACCTTATTTTTTAGGTGACACTTTAGCTTGAAAAAATATCCATAAAAACTTTAACTTAGTATGTTTCTAAACAACAATTTGAATTTTGTTAAATTTCAGGCTTTCTTTATTGTTATTAATTAAGCAAATGAAAAAATAGTAATGAAGTTATGAAAACAAGCTTGTAATGTAACAATAACAAATAATAATGTAATATATATGTATATATGTTATGTTTTAGTTTATGTTTTTATGTAAAAGTTTTCATAAATTATTATATTGAATATAATAATTGTATAATTGCATCACAAAATTAAATATTTTGAAGTTTTTTAAAAGTTTCTCAGTTTGTACCTTTAGAAATAAGAATAAGCAAATTCCTTAGAAATGAATAAGGAATTTATTCTAATCATTTGTAAATGTTTTGTATCTCTATAACCTACTCCAAAATTTATAAAATCCGTCAAAAAGATACACATGCTTCAAAGCTAGTCTGCTCAATTGTTTATACATATGTTATTATTAATATTGTTATTGTTGGACTCTATTATAAAATATCATTTTTTAAGAGCCAGTGAATGATGACATTAAACAAAGGGATCTGTATTGATCCAAAATCACTTGCTTAAATATGATACAAACTCTAAAAATAATTTGCAGATTTAAATTAGTTTTTATATTGTTTAAGAAGCAGCATATCTATGCATGTGTGTTAATATATTTTTATTAAAAGTAGAAAAATAAAGTTTTAATGCCAACTGAAAAAAAAAAAAAGAATAATCAATTATTCATCTTTTGTGAAAGAAAAGATTGAACTTCCTTAGTATTTTAGTGCCAAATGTTACTGCAACTTATAGCTCCTTGATTTTTTTATTGTTTTGCCATTATTTTTAAAACTACCAAAATTAAAATAATATTGGAATTGAATTTTATGTTCATTAAGTAACTCTTAAAGAAATAATTACTAAAAAAAGATGCTGTAGTGATAAATACATTCAATTTGAAATGTTGTATTTTATAATCGCATCTAATTTTTTTCTACGTCAGTTTAGATGCCTTGTAAAATAAATTTAACTGCCATATAATTTTATACAGTAAACATATTGGATACTTTTTATACCATTAAAAACATTTAAAGTAAAGAAGTAATTCTGTTATTAACGTTTCTCCATATTGTTTTTTTAATTGATAAGAACTTTTCATTATTCATTTATTAAACATATTTGAAATTATTTTTTATAACTTTGATATCAAATTTGCATATACATTTTTTTAAAACTTTATAATTTATGTTGAAACATTAGAATTTTTTTTTTTCATTTGAATGTTTTTGAAATGACAATCCTTCAAAAAAATCAAAAGTTACAGAGCTAACTTTATCATGC
Organism: Argiope bruennichi; assembly: GCF_947563725.1. NCBI lineage: Eukaryota > Metazoa > Arthropoda > Arachnida > Araneae > Araneidae > Argiope > Argiope bruennichi. Next base: position 72,707,947 of record NC_079153.1, on the reverse strand, counting down.
TTTATTTTGCAAAGCAATTCAAATTTGAATTATACATCGAATGTAAAATAACAGGCATTTACTGATAATCATAAATAAAATGTTGTACTATTATGCATAATATTGTAAAGTATCTTGTATGATATGTACATATGAAGATATTGAGCTGTATTTGAAGTGGCCATTTGTTCATCCTTGTGTTTTATTTTTATATTCATTTATTGTGTGTTTTCCTTTACCCAAAGTGCGTAGTTTTAAAATAAAGTTTTCTTGAATTAGAGAACCAATGTCATTGTATTTTATTTCGTTCTTTTCCATCCTCTGTGCATGCTTTTATAAAGGTAGGTAAAGAACAAAATTTATTATTCAGAATAATTTGTATTTTAGGTGGAGAAAAAAAGATTTTAGTCGTTTTTGTTAATTTAATATTAATTCGGTATAAAATTGTTTACACAGTGTTTTTTCAGTGTAATATAATTTATCCATTTTCTGGACTATTTTAATTGTAATAACTTCATTTACCAAATTCATCAATGCATGAAACCTGCATATAAGTTGCAATCTTCATGATAAATGACAGTAAAATATATTGAAAAATAATCATTTTGATGAATTTTATTATGCAGTTTTAATAAAAATAATTGTTGGAAATTTTTGTCGAACAATTATAAAGACTTATTTCTTCAAATAGTAGTAATTGAATAAAGCCAACAGTGAAAGATAAAATTCTAATGGCTGTATGCAGACAATTTAAAGTTTGGTTTCTTTTTTGTACATTCTAAACCCTCTCCAACCCCCAAATATGTTTAATGCATCTGTGTTCAATAAAAAATAAGAAAGTACTCTTGTGCCCAATTTTATTGACAATTCTAATTAGAGTTAATTATTACTGAAAGTTCTAACTGTAATGAGCTATAAAATATTTAATTCTTCATTGTAAGTTTGATCGTCATTGCTTCTGTGGCAATAAATATGCTGAGAATTAAAGAAATCTGCATTTTTCTGATTCCTTTAAGTATTACTGAAAAGGATATTATCTGAAGCAGAATTTTTTTTAAATAAAAAGACAGCTTCAAAAAATAAGGCATCATTTGTGATAGAAAGAAGAAAAAATGGCATATTTAAAGCTATCAGTGCTTTATAAACCATCTTTTGAACCAACTTCATATTTTTTTACTTAATAACTTCCCTGGAAGTTTGTGCCTCGTGCGTGTGTATAAAGTAAATAAAAGAATTGCATACAAAAACCTAGGTTAAAATATTCCATATCTCATTTTATCATCTCAGGCAATCGAACTTTCCTTCTTCAAAATTATTAATAAAATTTTTAGATAAATGTTAAAAATATAAATAAGCATTCTTGTTTTAACACTAAATTAAATTATATTATGCAGACATAGCAGATTTTATTGTTTTTTGAAACAAATTTTGTGATTCGTGAGATTAATTTTTTTCTTTGTAATAATTCTTCATTATTTTCAAGGTCTTGACTAATTATTGAATAAATTTATTCAACTTATTGCTTAATTAATCATGTTTATTTAACTTTTAATTATTTATGTTTGGAGAATTCATTATTTTATAAAGTTCTTTTTATTTCAAGCCTGACTAGAAGCATTTTAAATATTGATATAATGAAACAATAATAAAAAAATTCTACATTAATGAAATAAAAAAATATATGTGTCTTTTTTATTTCCTTCTGTTTCAGGTTTTTACTTTTTGTGACCACTGTTAATAAGTTTCAATAAAATGAAGTCATTTCTCTGACTTCATCTGAATTATAATGAGTGTAATGCAAGAGGGAATACTGATTCCTTGGATATTAAAGTACAGTTATTGATAAAATATCATATTAAACACTGATTGCTACTTAAAAAAATTATTATTTAATTGAAGAGTATGCAACAATTTTCCAGATTAAGGTTATTAAAATATACTCAAAATATCCCTAGAACAGCTTATACATAATTATTTGGGATGGTAATTATTTGATAACAATTAAATAGTTTTATACTAATTTTATTTACAGCCTCTAACACATTTTGAGCAAAGCAAATGAAATACTTACACGGAATTTCATTAGCATTGCATTTGCATGCATTCATAGCATGTGAAATTAAATTTTTTTAGTGAAATATTTTCTTCATTTGCAATTGTGGGACAAATAACTATAATCCACAATCTTGAAAATCTTACGATTTTTAAAGCATTATAAAAGCGTAGGTTCGCAAACATTTTCTAGCACCTTTCATTGTACATTTTAATAATAAAAAAATATCATTGAAACGAAATAAGGGCGTCTATATGTTGAAATATACGAGGGGAAAAAATATTCGGTGATGATAATATTTCTTCATAATTAAATGCAGCATGGTACAGCTACAGCAAGTGTAAATTTTGATTAAATTAACTTGTAGTGTGGAACGTGACGGATGTAAGATTTCGACTTAGGACGGGACCTCTGAGAGCAATACAATAAGATGTATTTGCATCGCGGCGGTTCAGCTTAGGAGCCGGAAAACTAAATGTCCGAAACCCGATTTCACAAAAAACCGGCTGTGTATGCGGCCCTGATATACATTCAATGTGACATCGTGGGTTAAACAGGTTCTCATTAGTGTGGTGCGGAAATTTGTTGAGGTTGGATACTAGTTTAGCCAACAACTTCATCCGTCTGGTTCAAAATTACGAGGTGCATCGCAAAACAACCCTTAGTGTTGCTTTTGAACGAAACATTAATATAAATAAACTACAGAATGGAAGATAATTGAAATTTTTGTATTTTCCTTAACGGAAGTTTTGTCTTCACATTGAGTTAAGTAAGTTCTGTGATTGTTGTTAATATATGGCAATGATTTATTCTACTAAAATGATTAATAAAAATTATTTTGTTGTGATTTAAATAACTTTGCTACTAACTTTGTCTAAATATAAATGTATGCTAATAAAATGAATCATTTATTGTATCGGTGAAATTTTATTATAAAGTCTGTCAAATTACCAATTTATTTTAATTTTATATTTAGTTATTTTAATGTTTTTTGTAGATTTCAAAATGTTATTAAATATTATGAGTTTAAACAGCTTATTTTCTGAATAACAGCAACCTTAAAACCGTTTTGCTTTAATTAAGCTTAAAGTATGTTTTAATGTAAACTTATACACTAAACTAATAGCGTTTTATTTTCTCGTATACAAGGAGTATTATCGTTATCGTAATCGTATCGTATCGTATTATCGTAATCAGCAAAAAATTCGAACTCGAGAATTTGACGAATCTCCACATTTCATACCTTCATGACTACGAAAAACAATTTTTGGGTGTGAATACAATAGTCTTTGGAGACTGTGAATACTATTACTCAAAAGCGCTTTGAACTAAATGGATGAAATTTGGTATGTTGTTGTTTATGTGTGTGAATACTATCTAAAATCTATTTCCCAACTTTCAATAATAGATTCTACATACAATATCATATTTATTCAAGCTCACATAAGATAGCAAGCAACACGAACACAAAGATACTCTTACACTTACATCTCTAATTAAACTGTTTTAGTTCTATAATAATTTAACATAAAAGTAAAATCAAAGTCCTAGAGACTAGTACATGCCCATAGCAACCATAGTTGGAAGGGGGAAAATGTTTCTGCTCCAGAACAGAGATCTTCACATCAAATTTGCAGATTTGTGAGACATGTTTTTAGATAACTACCAATTCAAAATTAAAAACAAACAATTGCACCCGTTTTTTTAATCAATTTGTGTTTTTACATTATATCCTATTAACACAAGATATTACGCTTCTTCTTCTATTTTCTCATTCATATCTCCATGACTTTGTTCAATATTTTGACGTACAATATCGTGAATGTATCGTAATGATATAATTGAGCATCTTAGGCTAATAGGGGTACCTTAATCTACTTTTCATCATAATTTTCCATCAATATTACGCCATTTATCAGATCCTCAATAAAGAAATCTGAAGCCTGATTTTATAACAATTTAAAAACATGGCCATTTTGTGATCTTCCACTGTCGTGGTGATGACAAGTAAGATCTTTTTTTAAATGCATGAAAAAATGGTAATTACTGGGTGCTAGATCAGGATTTATGGAGGGATCAAGTTATTTCTAACCAAAGGATGCTGTGAGATCTTAAATATGATTAGCCACACTTGGAGAAGGACTATTATGAAGTAAAACAATCCTCATATTCAGCATGCCCCGCCTTTTGCTGAATAATTTAGCTTAATTTTCGAGCAATTTAGCTCTAAGGTTTTACAATTATGTCGCAGAATTTATTGTATCTTCATAAGGTCAAAATATCCTAGAGCAATTACATTTTCTAGCCCAAAATACAGTATACATGATTTTCCGGGTTGAAATTATTTGAATTTCACTTTCTTGAGGATGTTGTATGTCGCCATTCCATAGATTCTTGTTTCCGTTTCTGATAGCACGAGCCATCCATATTTCTTTGCCTGTGACAGTTTTTTTTTTTTTTTTTTTTTTTTTTTTTTTTAAATTTCCGCCACAACCAACTGTACTGCTGAAGGAAAATCAACATTCAAGATAGATGTTGGTTTTATGAATCTCAATACGACTTCTCGAGAGTATTAATTTAAGATTCTGAAATAATTCCATAAAAAGCACTTTTTAAACGAAAACATAATTTATTAGATAAAAATGAAATCATTAAGCATTTATTATCCCTAGTTGTTCCTTCATCAGCAGGTCTTTAGTAAAGTCAAGGCGTGCTTAGATTTTCTAACCTATTTCCCTAGGATTCCTTTGCTCATAATGTTTCTTTCATACTTCACAAGATTTTCAATGAATTTCAAACGCTTTCACATCTTTTGTATTCAGAAAACAAATGAAAAATCACATATCACAGTCGCTGGGGTTTTTAATTGATTGAGGCTTTCTATTACTCACAAGTAGAACATAAAACAATCGAATTATTCTGTAATAGTGCCTATGGCTAGCCAACGGATGTAGGTATTCAACACGCATTAGCGAAGTGAAGCTGCAGCGCTCGAATTTCAAAACTGTATTTACTTACAGATGATTGCTTGTGTTCGAAGCAATTTTTTAAAGTTCTTTTTTTAAAGTTCTATTTGGTGTTTTTTATTTAAATAATATAAAAAAATCGGTATATGGGATTTTTCTTTTGTGTTGTAAATTTAAGCAAAATGGCTAATATTTTACAGAAAGTTCTATTGGGATAGTTATTACTTTACATACTAGGCATTTAACACTGTTACATTCAAAATGTAGAAAAATCTAAGATATAGATTATAATACAGGAAGTATTATCAAGATTACAATATAAACATTATTCCAGACTTCCCAATTATTTTTTAATAAAAAAAAATGGTTATAATCAAAATTTTTAATTCTATTTATCAAAAATAGTATACAAAACATTCCTTGGAAATTTGATGAAAAAAATTTAATTAGTTCTTGCCACCTTTGGCGACTGGCTTGTTGCCCAGATTGTTGGCTTTTTAGGCTGTTAAATATTAATATAGATTGCATGTATTTTTTAAAAATTCACTTGTAATTTGATAAGACCAAATAACATGAATTTATCTGAATAAATCAAAACTAATTATAACACGTTAATTAACAAATTATGACAATTAACACGCACATTAAAAAGTGCATATATTACGAAATAAAAGCGAAAGTGACAACCTTATTTCGGAATTAATGTCCAAAGGAAACATTTTTCAACCTTAATTTTAGTATTAGCATAAGAACACGAGAGAGTATTATGATGGATAAATTTGAATTTCATCATAACATTGCAAGTTGTATATTGCGTTTAAAAAATGTTATTAAAAATAAAGAAAATGTAGAGATAAAATTATTACAAAAAGAGTATTCTTTGAATTTTAAGAAAATGCAAAAAACATTTACATGATAGTTTAGATATAGGCGGTAGTGTTCATAAGTAAATTATACCAGTTACCCATCTGCCAATAATTCAGCCATTTTTCAATCGATTAAACTTTGATGCTTATTTCTGAATTTCTTTTACGTTCTTCTTTCCTCTGGGTGAATAGAGTTTTTTTCGGAACCCTATCCAGAACATTAATAATATTTTACAGCTTTATTAATTAACAAAGCGTTGAATTAATTATATCTGTGAAAGTGTTCAATAAAGCAATCTGAAAAGTTCGTATAATTATTTATTTGCCTTTGACTGTTACCTTAAAACATTATGTAATAAAAGTGACTTCTGTACCCCTTAACGTTAACGTTTTATACATAAAAAGTTTGGAGATATTTTAATGGATGATAATTTATTCCAAAAAATAATTTTGCTAAAAACGTAAAGTTTTAAAGTTTTAAGTGTGTAATTACTACCAAACAATATCTTCCCCTAATCTCCTAGTCTAATCTTCTCACATATAAGATAAACATTTCTTCTTTTTTCCTCATACATTGAACTTTTTTTTTCTTTAGCTGAGCTCATATTTTTATTCTGTGAACTTTTATAGGTGGTAATAAGTACCTTTTGAAGTGTAAATACCTTCATTAGCAAAAATATTTAGACTGTTTTTCGTATAATTCACTATTCATTAGTAGTTTATTAGCAGTCCCACCTTCATTAAACTGAAAAATAGCTAAAAAAATATTGTTAAGAGCAACGATATCTTCCGCCCTATCCTGACCTGGTGGTATGGCCTCGATTTCAGCACAAATGAGTTCAAGGTTTGAAACCTGCTTTACCGATGCATTGCTGTGCAAGCCGTTTTGGTACACACCTTACTCATCGGGGTCAAATCACCTCCCCGTTCGGTGATTTGGAAAACTTGATTACCAGTTTAGGTGTCGTCCTTATCATCTAACAGCAGTTCAAGAGGCACTAAAAAAGCACTAATGTTGTTTTAAAAAAGGGCTCTAATATGAATACGATTTGGGAGCTTGCGTGATTCGGTGTAAGGAATTTAATCACAAGGTTTCATGCATATTGGCTTTATCCTAGGTAGCACATACTTTTTAACAATATTATACATTATTGTCAATATTATATTATATCATTTAATATGATACAATATTCTGAATATTGTTTAATATCATACAATTTTGTACAATATATGTGTGCTACTAGGGATACGATATTCTGAGGAAAGTCCAATGTCGTTTGAAATAAATTTTTTCCCTTGTGTCTTTGCTTGTTGATACTTGCACCAGCTGTTGACTACTAATGGATTTAAACATATGAAATAAATTCAGTAAACGATTTTGTGATTACAATTGCAGTCACAAAATCGTTTACTGAATTTTGTAAAATCAAATTTTGATTTCAATCAGTTTGAAAAAATGCTTCCAAAACCGCATGTCGGGAATTAATCGCCAAGAGTCACACGATAGATTCAGTAAAAATGCTAAATTCACACCAAAGATCAATATTTCGTAACTACTGTTCGCCAATATCAGGCAAGGCATTTGCGACTTTACACAAGATTCATAATTATATGCGGAGAAGGGGAATGACATGCAATAAAGTTTGGGAGAGACTATTTCTGTTATACTTTTTAAAATCCATTTTGGAAAAAATCTACCGATACTTCTAATTCATCAATTTTCTACAGTATATTTTAGTAAGAATTTAAAATTTTGTGTTTTCTCTATCAGCTGTCTTCTAAAAACTAATAATTAAAATGAGGATAAAGGTGTAAAAAACTTATAGTAGAATTTCAAATATAATTCAATAGAAACAAAATATACATATTTTTGACATTAAATCTTTTTAAACAAATAAATAAACATTCTTCTGCGAGTAAAATGGACCGACTAATGAAAAGTTGAAAATCGCTATTTCAGACGAATTAGATTATTACGGAGATTTAGAGATAATTTGGAGCCTCAAGAGAGATTTGAAGGGATCTTTGAAATTGAAATTTTGCGCAGTTGAGTTCCAAATTTTTCTTTAAAATATATTTGTATATGAATGATGGGATTTTTTTTATCATATATTTTAGAGTGCCAATAGTTTTTTACTTATCACAGAGCGGGGTATCGTGTAAAAAGTTTAACTTTTATTGACTCAAACAACGTAAAATAAATTTTTTTCTGTAATTTAAAGCTACATGTCTATCTTTTAAGGCTAAGTTCAGTCACGTTAACGTCCCGTTGTAAAGCAACACTAGGGCTATTTGGGGACGGAACTGGTAATTTTGAACCTCGATAAGAAATCGAGGACGACCCTGATCTGGCACCCCTTTTTAAACTTCCATACCACACCAGCGGGAAGACATTTGGCGCCGACGGATTTAACGTGCACCAGACCCACTTACACGGCGGCCCACGATTCCATCAAACAATAGAGCTGTGTTATTTTAACAGTCTTGCATATGTTCTGTTCATTGTACATATGAATTTTTCTAAAAGAGACCAGTTCTTATCGCTATTATGCCCATTTCATCTCTATATTTATTTAGCGGTTCATAACTAAACCTTCTTCTTTTTTTTAAATCTATCTTTCAAACTGTACAAATATAGAACTGAATCCTTCCTTTCTAGTTTTCAATAACGGAGAAAAATCAAGTGAATAAATATTTGAGGAAATAATGAAAACTATTTGAATTTCACAATAACAATATAATCAATTGTTGAAAATTTAACAAAAAATAAATAAATAAAGGCCAGCATTTAGCAAAAATGTCAAGATTATTATATTCACAACATAAAAAATCGCTCCGAGATGCATATTTCTTCCTTCAAAGGTATATACGTTCCAGATTTGGTCAAATGGTCTGGCCAGTTAAATACAGATTCATCGTTATTATGATTAAACTAGTAACAAAAATAATTAAACAATAGTGTTTTAGTATTATTACCAAAAGAACTGCATCATTATTATATTCAATTCCTTTGCTTATTGATAAATGTAAAATACAGTAACTATCAAACCATCGCTGCAATTCTAAGAATTCTGATGATGATAAAGAAAGAGTGGCACAATTTAATTTTTTTCACACATATACATAGTTATGAATTTAAGATATCAAATTAAAAATCTGTGTTGTTTCATTTGCAAGATATTATAATGATGATTTTTAAAAATTATTGTGATCTACAAAGATAATATTATTTTGTCATAAGATTAAACTGAATTTAATGGTATAAGAATAATATTCTAATGTCTCTTTATATTTGACATTTTATATCCAATAATTTCAGTTTCTTTCTTCATCATTATGAAAAGATTACATTAAAGATTAACTATAAAAGTCTTGCATATAAAAGTAATTGTAAAGTCTCTTCCTTATTTTGTTTTAATATTTATTTTCAACTTACATTTTAATTCTCAAATATTTTTTCCCCATCACCTGTGTCTTGAAATGAAATCTATGTATGTTTTTCTAGTTAGAATATATATATATATATATATATATTCTTATATATATATATATATATATATATATATATATATATAATGTATTGTAATTTTCAGAACATATTTTATATTAATTTATGACAACTTTAGGTAGTGAAATTTGTGACAATTTAGGCATATATAATGACAAAACAGAAGGTAATATTAATTCCATTAAATAACAGGTCAATATCCTTAGAAAAGTAAAACTGAATACTTGCTTTTTTTAGTGAGGGGATACTCTTCAAATATACCTTATTGTAACAAATACAAAAAAACAACAATGGATTAGAACTGCAATTAGAAAAGAAATGATATTTTGCATGAATATATAATATTTTCCCTCAATTTCTGTTAAAAGTTACAGTGTTTTGATTTTAAAAAGAAGATCAACTATACTACATTCTAAAAATGATTTTAAAAGTAGAAATTCAAATTGATAAAGAAAATCAATTTATATTACCATACCAGAAAGAAAGAAAGAAAGAAAAAAAAAACTATGTCAATATGGAGGAATGGGTGCCCATTATATTATTCGAATTGATCAATCACATTTCAGAAACTAATAGACCTAAAATGATGAGATTTCATGTGCAAACATAAATTTTAATGCATTATGAAATTTGATATCACAAATGGGTGTTGTTAATGGAAATTTTGAGATTAAAGGTCTCCTAAGAAATTTTAAAGAAACTTTATTTCTTTTTAAATGATATGTTAGGTTCTAGTATAATGTGTAACGTTTGTTGTTTTTCTCCTGAAACCTATAATTGATAATTATCTTTTAAACTGTTACATATAATATTTGATCTAGCATAAAAAGATACTTTTGTAATTGAAATCTAAAAATATTTTAATGTTTAAAAGGATTCACAATTAATTAATACAATTTATTGTCACTGAATGCACTTAATAACAAATAATGCAAACCACAATAGAGCAAACATTTTTATAAAATTATACATCATACAAAATAAGTTATTTCTTAAAATAACTTTAACTTTCTAAAATAGAGATGATAAATTCATTTGATTTAAAATAAATTGAGAACAACAAATTATAAATTTCAACTTTATTAGAAAAACTTGAATAAAATGTTCATTCACAAAATGCATGTACTTAAATTTATGTATATATGTATAAACATATCTATATAAAATCAGCATAGATCAAATATTTTGTTTCCACAAAATAAGCAAAAGTATTTGATAGAAAAAATTGAAATCAGTAAGCTTGATTCTAAAAATATATTCCTTTAAAATCTTTCAAGTTGAATAAATATTACAACTTTTCTGTAATGCATGATACAATAGGAAAAGTCTTTCTTTTTTAAAACTAAAATGGAAATAATGCAACAATTTCACTGCATCAATACCAAATTGTAATAAAACAGAAATCTACAATGAAATATATAATTTTACATGGGTGGGGTAGATTGCTAAGAAAAGGGATGAATATTTAAATGAAAATATGTCCAAGGAACACTCAAGATTATTTTAGAAATGAGTAATAACATGATATATAAAGTACAAATGATTTGGGAAAAGAAAAAAAGTTTCACAATGGCTTATGAAGTAAAAAAATAACTAAAAAAACACTGTTGCAACAAATTTGTTACAAGGACAGAGATTTAAACATCTCAGTATTTGAAACAAAAATATTAAGATAAAAAAACAACAGCAAACAATGCAAAGAAATGATAATTCATTCTGCTCTAAGCTACAATTTATTTTATAAATATATTATAATACAAATATTCATAATTTAAAAATTACGAATTTTAATAATTTGAATATTTAATGTGAGGTATTCTTCCAGAAGTCCTATGTTAGAAAACAACAGACTTAAAATAATACTGTACACTTATTTTTAAATAATATGACACATCAATATACCACCGAAGCACTTCCATCTATAAGTGCCAACTCATAGATGATTTTGCTAATGATTCTTTTCAAAAGAGCATAATCAAAACAAGCAAAGGAAAAGAAGATTCACTGAAAGACATTACAAAATACTTTCCCATTTGCTTTAAACAGTAAAGTATTTTCAATTAAAAATAGGAACAATTTCTTAAAAAATTAAATAATAAATGGTTGGTTATTTTAAAATGATTCGAGTTTATTGAGCCTATACTTCATAAACAAAAATTGTTTGAATAATAATAATAAAAATAAAATAGAGAGATTATGTATAACTCACGTTAACAAATATGCTAAATTTATACATTAAAATACAATTTTTAAAAATTCATATTACTCTTCAAAGAAACTTCTGAATTTGCTGTAAATAATTATGGATTTAATTCCTAAGTCAAAAGTTAAAATATATCATTGTCATATAGGTTTCACTCATACATATAAAACAGTCAAGCAAAAAAATGAATATGATATAAAAATATTTTTTGATTACATAAATGCATAGCACATACTTTGATTATCAGTCAAAATAAGGTAAATGCATATACAAAGCATTTCAGTCATTAAGAAACATTTATGATTTTACAAACAGATACAATTCATAATAATGTTTAGTACTCTACATTGGAATGTGAAGCATAAATATAGCCAAAAATTACACATAAAGAAAACCCCAACAACTTAAGTTAAAGAACAAAATTTAGGACATACAAGTACAATAAAACAGAATTCAATTACATTTTCTGTAATTACAGAATTAGACATTATATTGTACTATTTGTAGAAAGAAAGAAAATGGCTAGGATAAAATATATACTTTCTTTAATCATTAACTTAAACTGTACAACATTTAAGGACAAAAACATACTACTAAACCTTTGGCTTCGATTAAATTGGTTTTTCAACAACTGCATTAAGTAGCTTTTTATGACACTTATGGTTCCAAGATTTTTAATGCAAAGGATAAATATTACCAAAATGATTACATTATGTATAATGAAGCTTGGTGATCTTAGTGTAATCTTCAAGTAAACTGGGAGCCGTAAATAACCATAAGTACCCTTTTTTTCTCTCTTTATTTATTTCTCATTTTGTTGTTGTGCTTGTAGTTTTTTAAAATGTTACTAATCCATAAATTTTATAAAATATAACTATGCTGTGAATTTCTTATTAGAATAGTACAATAAGCATTTATTTCCCATTCATGAGATTATTTAAGCTCTTAAAAAACAAAATAAAAGAAAAAGAAAAATCTTTTTAAATTTTAACAAATAAATATCTAATCTTTTAACAATAATTCATAAATATTCAAACATAACATTCCAAAAATGTTTTCTATAAAAAAAATAAAAAAAAAATCACGGAAAAGGATAAAGAAGATTCATGCTAGATATGCTGAAGTTGCAAAACAAATCAAAACAGAAAAAACAACTTTTTTTTAAGTATGGCAAAATAATCGTATCTTTCATAAACTTAAATTAAAATGTCAATTTTCCAGCTCATGAAAAATAATAAATTTTCAATTAAGCATTTATTATACTTTTTGCTTGGTTTCAGTTAAAGTTGTTACTTTATGATTTTTATACACTGCCAATATCAATAATATTCAAATCATTTTAAAAATGCAATGTAATATAAAAAGTAAAAATCAATATTAAGAACTAAGTTTAACAGTATCTATTTCAGATTTTAAATGAAACAAGTTTTAAATTATTATTATTTTTATTATTGAATACTTTAATAGTTTCAATTTATTAGTATAAGATAATTCTGAGATCAAGTAAAAAAGAAATGGATTTAAAAACAATAAATTCTAAATTTAACAATACAACAAAAGCAGTTGGCTTTTTCTTGCAAGTCATTTAAAAACAAACATATTAAAACCTCTTCAAGAAGAAATCCAAATTGCATATCTTGCACACAACCATATATTCAAGATTAAAAACATATTAGAAACAGTGCTAATTAAAGGGACTTTGTCAATGCATCTATATGCCATAATTCAATTTAACATTATTTCATGCAAAATTAAAATATAATTAATAACAACATAAATTTCAAGTGACTCTTTTAAAGCTTAAGTTTCCAAAAGCTAGTTTAAAACCAATGTTAAAATAAAATCTGCAACTGCAGCAATTTTATCAAGTTGTAAAAATTGATGATTTTGAAATTTCTAAATCAAAGAACTAAGAATCAATTTAAGTACAGAAAATGAATGCAAGATCAAATTCTTTCTTTCCTTTTTTGACTAGTCCTTTCATAATTGACTTATACAAACATAAAGTAGAAATAAAATGCACAGAATTGGTATATACAATTATCCTTAATTTTCCCCATATCACTTTTCAATCATTGCTTTTTAACAATACTTCTTGCTAATTTAATGAGTGGAACCATTGTTGATAGACTATCAGACTTCAATAAGAAAGGATGTTCCAACAGTTCTTCAGCTGATAGTCGCTTGTCTACATCTACTTCAAGGCACTTATCAAGAAAATCACATAATTCTGGAGACAATTTTGCTCTGTCTTGTATCTTTGGCTTTCCTGTGGTGGCAATAAGATACAAAGCTTTAAGGGGTGTTTCATTCATATAAGGTGGCTGACCTTCAATCATTTCTATTACCATAATGCCTAAGCTCCAAATATCTATTTTGTTGCCATACTGTTTACGGGTGACTACTTCGGGTGCCATCCAGTATGGAGTACCAACAACTGTTTGTCGCTTTTCCTCAGGAGAAATTTGAGCACAAAATCCAAAATCAGTCACTTTGACAGTGCCATCCATGCCAAGAAGCACATTATCACTTTTGATATCACGATGAATTATTCCTCGAGAATGAAGAAAAGCAATGGCTTTAAGGGTTTCGCGGCACACAGCAGCAATCTGGCTCTCCTTTAAGAAGATCTCCATCACAACATCTGTTAGTGGACCACCTTCTAAAAACTCCATCACAACCCATAAAGAGTTGTCCACTAAATAGCTTTCAACAAAGTTGACCAAATTTGGATGCCTTAAGTAAGAAAATTATATCAATATAATTTTGTAATAAACATACATTATTTTAAGATGAAATAAAATTATACTGTAATTGTAATTCTTTATAAGAAAGACCATGGGAGAGCTTTAAAATAAAGTAGAAAATTTCATCATCCAAGGTTCAATGAATTAAGATTTCTGTTAACAAAGCTAATCTTTGAAAAAATTTATACTAACGTTTTTTTTAATCAACATTTCTAAAAAATAAAATTGACAAATTTCTCAAAAAAAAGCATATCTAAGTTAGAAATAGAACTAATTTTTCAAGATGCAAGGGATTGTGAAATATCATTATTGAGAGGATATTTTATAACTCAAGAAACTATTAAGAGAAAAACAGATGTAATTGATCATCACAAAACTTTCTCATGTTCCCCCATAGTGCCCAAATTCCCAACCAAAAATTAGAGTTAGAATTAAATTAGAGAACCACCGATAGCACAAGACCAAAGTACCCATAACAGGCCAAAGACTTCATAGAAATTCATGATTCTCTTTTGTGATGATAGCTGATAATAAATGAACTCTTTTCTTCTCAATTTTTTTTTTCAGTCAAAAAAGATATGAAAGCATTAAAAAATTTTTTACAAAGAAAAAAAGTTTGAAGTTTTTTAAAAATAAGAGATACAACTGCTCTGCTTTAAAAATAATAGTGGAAATTAAAGGAATGGTCTAAGAATCAATGTTTTTGGCTTTCCTTAAGACAGTGGTTAAAATGATTAGCCATTATACACTGTTATGGATTTCATCTGTTGAAGTACCAAAACATGACTAAGGCAGGGACATACGGGGCAGTTGCCCTGGGCCCCCACATTAGAGGGGATAAGATTTGATCCCCAAATCGATGTTTTTCTTTATTTATTGTAATTATTTGGAGAGAACAGTAAATCTTGGTTAAAACTGAATTAGTAATAAACATGTTAAAATTTTGTAGATTTAAAAATAAGCATAATTATTCAAGGTCAATATAAATTTTATTATTCTCAGTTTTTCTTACATAGTAATAAAACAGGCTAGCATAATACTGTGTAATAACTTTAAAAGAAAACATTATTTAGTATTATGACAGGAAAAAATGATCAAAAGTACAAATACGTATTTACAGAAAAGACACTTTTTAGTCTCATTTTTCATACAATGTTCTGTAACAGTAAAGAATACTTTATTTCGATGTGTCTATGAAGTAAGATGTAGAAATGTTTTAGTTGTTTTGAAAAAATAATTATTTATTGTACTTTACTGAAAGCTACGATATTAACATATATATATATTTAATTTTAAAAGAAAATTATTTTCTTATCCCATTGTTGACCTTTTATACATCTATACTAAATCCTTTAGATGATGGACATAGAATTATCAGAAAATCAATAAAATGGACAGAATGATATTTCGTCTGACCATTGGAGGGGGGGGGGACTTTATAGCTGTTTTAGGTTCTAGTCAATTTTCTAGTTATATATCTATAATAAAGTGAAAAATTTAAATACTTCCATAAAGTTAGGTTCTTTATTACTGAAGTAGTAAAGCACAGGGGGCTCCCAAAGAAGTTTTTGCACAATTACGTCCCAATTAGGCTAAGTTGAGCCCTGTGAAGTATAGCAGGGTAACTTCATTTAAAGGTTTTAAAGTAATGCCAAACTTATCAAGGGAAAAAAATTATTCTTACTTTAGAATTTAAATTACTAGATAAAAATACTTTAATTTGAATGTAATTATCTGACATTAAGTGCCCCTATTAAATATGAAAAACTAATCATTAAAGAATTCTATCTTAAGATGCCAAATTGCACCTTTTACATATTATCTTAAACATTGCATAAAGAAAATCCAAAATTAGAAAAAAAGTACATAGGAAAAGCTTTTGAGTTAAACATAACAAGAAAGAAGAAGTACAATAAAACCGGATCTTAAAATATTGAAGAACTCGATCAGTGTATTTCATTAATAAATGATAAACATCTGGAATATTATTCATAACAAAAATTAAATTTTTTATGAATATCGAATTAACTTACGATAATTATATTATCTGTTTTAATAAACAATTCATCAGAGGCGTTAGCTTTAGTTGGAAAAACAAGCCAGCCAAATATTTCTAATTTTTAGTGCCTTGCCAATATAAGCTAATAATATCAAGAATCAGAACATTTGTCAGAAATGAAGAAGAATGCATTGCTGAATTCAGATATTATTTTCTAGATAATGGTTTCATGGGTAATATAAATATAACACAAGAATTGACTGCTATGCTAATTCAAAATAATAATAATAAAAGTAATAGTCTTCACAAATCCCCTTATCAGTGATTGATTTTTGAGTATACTTACAGATTTATTTTAGAATTTCAAATGAACAATTTTGGATAATCTAGCCATAAGAAGTTATAATTTAAAATTTAAAAACAAATATAATTCTGATTGAGAAAATACACTGTAAACAATATGACAGTATGGGTATTAAAAATTTCAACAAATTTGTAATTAAAAAGGCAAATTAATTAAAAAAGGGAAAAGGCAAAAGGGAATATATATATATATATATATATATATATATATATATATATATATATATATATATATATATATATATATATATATATATATATATATATATATATATATATATATATAAAGGCAAAAGGGAATATAAAAAAAAGGAAAAAGGCAAATTAATTTATCCTAAAATAAAATAAAGTCACCTGTTCTGCTGCATGACTTTGATTTCAGTAATGATCAGTTCTTTTTGTGGCTGTTGCTTTATGTCCATAGTTTTTATTGCCACTTTCTCCCCCGTGTCTTTATCAATTGCTGTATATACCATACCAGAAGCTCTGAAAAATATTGAGTGGCAAAGCATGAATATGATACTGTAATATTAGATAGCAATATATATTTTTTAAAGTAACATTTCGACATTAATTATACTTAAGAATACTTTAACATAATGAATAACTTTTCATTATGAGCCGAATGTTTCCTTTTACAACCAATAATTAAACAATTTAATACTTTCAAAGAAAAATTAAATAATGATGGCAATAAGAATATAGTAAAAGGGAATGAAAAAAAGCATCAAACTTTTTTAGCAACATGGGTATACTTAGTGAATTTCCTTTATTTTGTCCAAAATAAGAGATAATGTTGATTATTAACAGATAAATATCATTTCTGGAATACTAAGATTTTGAAATTAAGTTTAGAAGAAAGTTTTAAAATTGGATATGATGCAAATAAATGGCAGGAAAACTGCCAAATGTTTCCCATTCATTTACTGCAAAAAAAAAAAAAAAAGCTATACTTTAAAGAGGAATTTTTATGCTTTATTAATTAGTGAAAGCCATATTTTTCTTTTGTCTGTTCCTGATTTCAACAAATTTATCAGGCAACAATTATATAAATAAACCTATAGATACTTGCTATGAAGAATGACATGGATATTAAATATAATCAAATATTATAGTTGCTACATTCAAAACTATTTACAAACATACATTTCATTTTAAATAAAATAAATTTTCTTTGACTATTGTAAACATAATATAAAACTATCAAAACAAAATATATTCAAATATTTAATACAAATACATACCCAAATCCTATCTTTTTTAAAAGAGTATATTTTTCTTGAGGATCACCAGAAGATACTATTTCTTCTGTAAAAGGAATAAAACACATATAATTTAGAAAAGCATTTGTTTAAACAACCTCCCAAATGTTACCAGTGTTTACAATAAATAGTTTCATAAAAAGTTTATAAAAATTCGAAACTTTCAGTAACTTATCAGCAGGAGTAGAATATTTCATTAAAAAAAAAACCTACAAAATTATTTAGTGTGCATCTTTAACATCAATTTACAATTAAGAGCTTTATAAACTAAAGCTTTTAACCAATGATTTGATTTTTGCGTGCAAGATCCTAGGATAGGATAAGGCAAACCATTTAATGAGTAACACTTCCAAATAGGGATATAGAGATTCTTCAATTTTAGAAAAATTTTAATGCTTTGAAATTTATAAAAGGAAGTACAAAGAATATTTTCTATCAGCTTTAAGAAAAATTTTGGATATTGTATAAGGCTATTTCCAAAAGATTGAAAGGATTTGAAGGTTTACGAAAATAATAATGTAAAAAAATAAATCTGAAATCATAACTGCTTTCAATTTATAATAAAGAATATTTTTTTATCTTCTATTGTTCAAAGTATACATTAGTAACATGAATAACATCGAGTGAAATTGATAGTTATCTGACACAATACAAGATACCATGATTGATTGATAATTTGTTTTTTTAAAGCTGTAACGGTAAAAAAATAGTAAATGTTAAAAAAACAAAAAAACCTTGTTCGGAAGGGGGGGGGGGACGAAAAAGCGTCTAATGAAACTTGAGTGCCAAACAGAGAGAGCTTTGCCGTAATCTCTCTTTCGACCCCTGCCACATCAAATTTATTAAAAAGAATAATAATAATTTTTTTAAAAAAATAATAATAAATTTTTTAAAAAAATACAACTTTTTTCCTGCAAGTGGAGTAAAATGATATTTTAATAAAATGTAAAACCATTATAATCTTGAATTCAATTTTAAGATATTGCTTTTATAACCATGATTTCTAAGACTTATTAAATGACCATTCTCTAAAGATGATGTTTTTGTAAAGAAAAAAAAATTGTTATACATGTAAAATAAATTTTCTTCTTACTTAATTTTGTCATGACCTCTTTATCTGAGAGTGGCTTTCTCCTCAATACAGGAGGAGCAGGCTCTGCATCAGCCAAACTATTTAACTTCTCCAGTTCTGTAACAACTTGGTCTACTTCATCTTCAGACTAAAATAAAACATAAAAATATACCTTATGAGTGTATCCAAAATGCATGATAAATTAGATTTATTTTCTGTTAAAAAAAGTGAAAAATGATAAGATAAAAAATAAAAAGAGGAAAATCTCAGATCCGGAGAGGAATTGCATTCTTGCAGGTTGAATGCTGCATTTTCATACGCATGATTCATTTCTGCTATTGCAAATCCATAATTTTGCTTCCCTGTGCAGTTAGTTTTATGATAAAGAAGAGAATTATACAGATATTTTAGAGGATGCTGAATGGATGCCAGGTCGATGTTTCTAAGTATTAGCATTTAATAAATGTGCTGTTGAAATGATATTTTTCCAACAAACAACAAGGTTCGGCTTTGTTTTGTTTTCTTTTTATAATCATTCAAATTCATGATATTCATTTATGAATATGTTTTTATATTAATGCTTCACAATTAAGGAGTTCATTCCAGACCTTTATAATCTTTAAAAAACATGTACATTATAACACAATATTCACATTTCATATTTAAAGCAACTTTAATATATGCAGGATAATAAATAAATTAAAAAATGAAAAGGAAATTGTAGATTTATGGATAAAATATACACTAGGTTAATTACAAAACAAATATAAATAAAATAAAATTGTTCTAGTTGTTACATTGTTTTTAAAAAAACTTTATTTAGTAACTAGAGAAGCCTGATTACAGTATATCATGAGAAGAAAGGTTTTAAACAAAGTTCAGGTCATGCTAGTAGGAGAAACATTAAACTCGAGTAGTAAAATTTGTTATGATCACTTCTATTTGCTTTTTTTAATTAGAATATTAAATAGAAGGGCAGATATGATCATAATTTAAGCATGAATCATGCTGTAGATAAACTAAGATTCGATGATTATCCCCCCTTATATTTATCTATTTACAAATAAAGATAATTAGAATAGTATGCATTCATTTTGTAAATTGCCATTAGACTTTTTATAAGTCATTATACAAAGGGCATTCTTCTTGAAACTTCAATGCAAGACAATAAATAAGAGAATTAATATTATCTACCTCTTTATTTTCATTGATAATATCATCTTCTATCTCAGAAATAAAATCCTTTTCAGAAGCAGCAATATCATTAACATTGTCATTAGGCTCTATAAAAAGAAAGGATAAATTTGATATAAATTAAAGAAAACGTTCACTTAGATAGCATTTTAAGAACATATATCAACACAAATTTAAGAAAGTAAATTAGAAAACTAAGAACAGACTGAAGGCTTTAAAAAGTTTTTTTTAAAAAAAATCCTATTTAATAATATACTTTATGATTTCATTTTAAGTAAAAAAAATGACTATATTATTCTAGATAA